>NC_050444.1:15391534-15691534 GCF_903995425.1 Onychomys torridus | reverse complement strand
GTAGATTGTAAATGCTAAATATACCTTTTCTATGTTCCAATTCTAGAGAGCCCTGGAGAGAGAGCACACAGCACTCAATGGCCTCAGCACTCAATGAGAATAAAACAAGTGAAAGTGTATATTACTCTCAGAAAGTATTTTCCGAACACTGTTTTCAGCCCTGGAAGACTGCTCTAGCAGCAGCTCTCCATCGTTTGATGCAGTTTCTACCTTTTGAGATACAGGTGACCAGAGAAATGGAGCTTGAAGGAACTAAAACAAACTTGAGCTATGTAGAAACCAGAGCATTAATCATGTGACCAGTTTGTTGCTCCATATGAATGGTGTATGGATGGATGTATGTGGATCATTGACCATTCTCTAGACTTATCTATCCATGTAACATGCAATGTCAATTATAAAATAAAGTTGAGGCTACAATGAACAAAGTTTTCCAACAAACTCTGTACCTGATAGCATCACTGTTTTGAAGTGCATGGTAAACATTGTACAAAAATGTCTAATCTCCTATTATTATAGAAGCACACTTTTAGGCCATTATAGACAAATGACTCAGTGATGAGAATTTCTTTGTAACATGGTAAGTTGGGAAAAAATACTCTAAGAAATAAGAATTACTGTGGAAACAGAAATTGATAACAATAACATTCTTCTAGCACTGTATTATAAAGAAGATGACCGCAAGTGTTTGTCTTTTAGAAAGTTAGAGAATGACTGTGTATGTAAATAATTAAAACTGCTGTACCTAGCTGATTCTACTGACCTTTCAGTCAGGAAAAGGAACATTTTTTAATTAAGCTGAAGATCTTCATCAGGTATTTTGATTCCGTTGAAAGAACTTCCTGGAACTAATGTTTCTATAATTCCAATGACATTGGTGAGGATTTTGTCAGTTTTACTACAGAAAATAATAGCATATGTAATTATATCACCTACAATGTTGAAAATTACTTCAAAAGATGTCCAATGTTCTGCTTGCTGGAAAGAAATGTAGGCTGTATGCAAATCAATTACTCCAGAGGCCATGTCCCTTTATAAAGATGATTGTGGTAGGACTGAACTGAACACCCAACAGAAAAGAGAAAACGTGTATGTCCTTGTCACACAATAAGTTTCCATTGTTAGGTAACAACCATTATTCTGAGTTAAATCCAGTAGGCCTACAATAGTGTCTGGTTCCCTGGTAGGTACTCAGCCATGACTGGCTAAATAAATGAAGGATTCGTATGTCTAATCTTAGGTAGTTCATGACTTACATGGATCCCAGTTTGAAGTTACTTTCTTTTATTTTTAAGAATGTAGAGTTATATCAGTAACCTTTAAAGTTACTCACAATTTCAGACTTTAGGAAATTGCACTATTTCCCAAGAGTTAGAATCAGTCTATGGTGAAATGAATCTTAAATTGTAGTGTGCACATATACTTGAGTCATAGAACATGGAGGAGTCACGATGGCACTGATCTAGAAGCCTCATTCCTATAGGCTGGCTTTCATAGTACTGCAAGGTGCTCAACATACTGTGGAGGGTGTAGTTATGAACAGTCTTATCCAGCTGGAACATATAACCTACAATAGCAAATGATGTGGCAAGGTATGTAAACTGATGCCATAAGTGATGTAAACTTACCACTTTCTCATTTGGTTTAAGTCTGCTCCACAAGGTGGAACTCATGCATGTACTGTTAATGAGATCAAGAACTCATGATAGAGTAGGTCATAGGCCCCACTATTATTGTTCTCCTAAATAGACATAGTATTAAACCAACTCCTAATGACTAATTGCTATACATATTGAGAAGTAAATCTCTCCACCTTATCAGAGAAGCTTCTTTTTGCAGTAGAATGTGTTTAATACAGAGGCGTACAATTGATCAATTGCAGAGAATAAAGGACTGAAGAGTGTTAAGCCCTACATGGGACATTTATATTACACTTTTCTTCCCAAGGCGTAAGGAGATAAGGTAAATAGATTGTAGAGGCCAGATTTAGTATGTGATTACAGAGAAACAATGTTTTCTGTACATGACAGGGCTGTTGCCTATGAGTTCACAGAAGTTGTGATTGCATACACAAGACTTGTACAAGATGAATCTAGACACACCCCTTTGTGGATAGGGAAGAGAACATTAAATGGATTTACATAGAAGAGTGCCTTTGTTAGCCACTAAGGAATAGATCGTAGGCAGGAAACAGGTTTTCTGACTCACAGTCAGTATATTATATTCCCTTGAACTTGCATGCTATGAAATTGCTATTCATGGCAATTTGATGTTGTTCTCTAATACCTAATGAGTAAGGAAGCCCTAGTGACCATTGGCATATGTTCTAAGGGACCCAATGTAGAGGAACTATGAATGGCTGTCTTATTTTCAAAATTTAAAGATTTAGCCTGGAAATTCTTAAACTATGACTGCAAGGAGCAAGATCACATTCCTTTTTTTTCTCTTTAAGAAAGGAATGCACAAAATACCAGCATATCCAAGATCTCTGTTACTAATGCATTCTTTTTCTCTTATACTTGTACAAAACCACATGATTGCTCAGGAAATTCTAAAATTCTTACAAGGCTTTGAATTTCACTATAATGCAGTGGTTCTCAACCTGTGTGTTGCTATCCCCAAAGACCATCAGAAAACACAAATGTTTACATTATGGTTCATAACAGCAGCAAAATTCCAGTTATGATGTAACAATGAAAATAATTTTGTGCTTAGGGATCACCACAACATTAGGAACTGTATTAAATGGTCACAGTATTAGGAAGATTGAGAACCACTGCTATAATGTACCTTTCCCTTTGATCCTTCATAAA
Organism: Onychomys torridus; assembly: GCF_903995425.1. Lineage (NCBI taxonomy): Eukaryota > Metazoa > Chordata > Mammalia > Rodentia > Cricetidae > Onychomys > Onychomys torridus. The sequence continues at coordinate 15,688,721 of NC_050444.1, read as the reverse complement.
GGCCAAAGGTAAAGAGATGACCATGTCTGAGAACACATAATGTATTAACAACATATTAGCAAATAGCATATTTTGAGTATTTTGTATCAGGAATCTTAAAAGGTCTTATTAATAAAATGAAACCTGAGCCACGTATTGGGGTGAATGCTGGAAGATTAGAGAAGCAGAACAAGCCACAGCCACCTTACCTCACCAGTTCCTCAGCTGATCCTGTTTCTTCAGACTGGATGCCTCTTAGCTGCACTGTGCTGCTCAAAAGCCTAAAAGCTTAACCAAGCCAAAAGCTTCTAGTTTTTGATCCTCACGCCTTATATACCTTTCTGCTTTCTACCATCACTCCCTGGGATCAAAGGTTCTCTTTCTGGGATTAAAGGCATGAGTCACCATGCTTGGCTATATCCTTGAACATACAGAGATCCAGGTAGATCTCTGCTTCTGGAATGCTAGGATTAAAGGCGTGTGCTACCACTGCCTATCCTCTATGTTTAATATTGTGGTTGTTCTGTCTCTGACCCTAGGTAAGTTTATTAGGTGCACAATATTTCAGGGAACACAGTACCACCACAGTATTTAGTCATTACTTACATTTAAGTAAGAAATGTTTTCTTAAACCCTTTGTTGAGCCAATTGATATTACATAGTTTTGTCATGCTAAAGCCTCACTCAGCAGAGTTTTAGGTAAAGTTATTATTATTAGAAAACAATGAGGATCCTATATTAATTTCCACAGAAATAATGCTTATATGTTTGCTTAGTTCTAATTTGGATGTATTGTGTTGTCCATGGGAAGTGTCTCTGAGAACAGTGGTGAGAACTCCATATTAACAATAACCAGGGCAGACATTACACGACTCTGTGCTCCTGGCTATTATGTTTAATAGCACACATTCTCTGCTAACTTCTAGTGGTCTGGTTCTTTTCATTTGTGCAAATTCCACTTTTGTGGGCTTGCATGTTAAAAAAAATCTGAGTAGCTTCTTCTGAAGTTGAGAAAAATCTTCTCGCCTTACAAATGCTCTCTCAAGCAATGGGGATGGTACCACAGGCTTTCCGACAGATGGTAGCCAATCCAAATTCAGTATGGTAAGCAGGCACCACTCAATAAAACTTTAATTGCTGCATATGGTATCTGCTAACTTGTTTAGAAAATGGATCTGCAGCATTAGCTCAAAGCATTTAAATGGCCTGATAGCACTGGACAGCATGTTGGGCTGCCACCTGGAAGACCCAAATTTCATAGCAGATGTAACACTGGAAGAATAAAGCTGGTGGTTGATAGTTCTGGAATGGAGATGACATAGTCAGCACCCAGCTGTTCCCCCCACCGTGCTGACTCCCATATCTCTGGTGTCGCTTCTACCAAGCCCTGAAATTACTCATGTATTGTATTCTCCTCCCAAAGAGAGGTGGAAAAAAAAAAAAACATACCATAAGGCTGAGATGGGAAGGGGTTCATGTCCCTACTACAGCCTAGGAAAAATAGAGGATGCTTTTGCATGCAGTTGGGGCGGGGAGCATAAGATCTGGAGAGAGAATGCCTGACATATGTGCAAATTTCTGCCAAAAGATGGGAGCCAAGACAGATGAGAAAGAAGGCTCCTTCTGAGCACGCTGGAGAGATCCTTGCAATTTATCACTCACATTTGTTTTACCCCAGCAAACAATCACACTTGGCACATACCAAGGAGGTCAACTTACCAGCCCCCTAGCTTGATGGACTGAAGAGGGAAACTTACTGTTTCTGAAAACAGGGACTCACTAACCCCCTCCCACCAACTTAGGTGGCAGCATAAGGAGTTGAAAAGAAAATAGAAGCTCAATATCTTAGACTATTTAAAGACAGAGGCTATTAAAGGAAGGAACAAAACTAATTGTTTTATTTAAATGGAAGATTGCAAAGGAATACTCACTGTTGAACATTAGTGCTCTGAGCTACCTCAACTCCAATCTAAATTCAGAAAACCCACAGATGCACTTTCCAGACACACTATTGATTTCTGACCTGTAAATTACTTTCCATCAAAAAGGTCTTGGTAGAGACTAGGGCTTTGGAGTAGCCTGGGCACTTCTCAGCTGCAATCTGCATAATGTTTAGTATTCAGTGAGTTAAAGCAGGCAATGAAAGGGAACTGTCAACGCAATCTAGAAGATATAAAGAAATGAAGAGGGGGGGTGAGCTGTATGCTAATAATCCACTCAGTAATTAAGTGAAGATCGCTGCCAAGCGCCACTGCCACTTTCAAAGGGTAATTTGTACAGGAAATCATAGAGTCATTGTCAAATCATTTCAGGATAAAAGGAAAGTCATCAACTGAGATAAGATAAATGCTGGGTGTCTGGCAGCGGGTGCCCTACGAAATGCCTTTGCTTTTTAAATTTTTTCCTTAAAAAAAAAAAAAACCTTGCAAAAGTGAGGCTGGGAAAACTTGACAGGTTGAACTGTGCGTTCACTATTAATAATAGGGGTGCTCTGTGTAGGGATGCATTTTAAAATAGGTTACTTGAACAAAAAAAGTGGCAAAATAAATCAGTTAAGAGGACTTAACTCATAAGTAGTACACTGTGTATGATTTTTCTGTCCCTCTCTCCCACCTTTTGAGAGTCACAGAATTCTCAGTTGTGTTTCTTTTGCTTCCCTAATAATAATTTTAGCTAAATTATAGTATTTTAAAATATTTTAACTATCTTGTTGTCTTGGGAGGACAAAGCTCTACACAATTAAAACAGAAGAAGGGATGATAATAATCTTTCCCCATTACTTTCCCGTTTTATATTCTTAAATTTGACACTGCAATGTAGATTTTGCTTCATGTCACAGAAACTATTGCACAATTGTCATGTGAAGTTTGCAAAGTATATGTCTTCTTTCTTTGAAAGGGGTGACTATAGTGTTTGAAAATTGCTATTCTTATGATAAAATTTCAACAAAAATGTGCAGCCTGTATTTGTCATTAAATTTATGTCCTCTTCCATTTACTTATTCTGACTTAACTTGTGTCAGAAAAATGTCTCCCAACGCATAAATTGATGTGTGCATTTGTGGGTAGCTATTTTTATATAGCCAAATGGGTGAAATGTTTCACCCAAATATTTCCTTAACACCAATGTCTCCTGTCACACTGAAAGAAAAGTTTGTTTGCTCCTGGGAGCAAATTGTCGAGTTTTTTTGAGACTCACTGCTGAGGACTTGCCCTACAGTGTTGTTGCTCCATCCTGAAAGCATGGATGGTGGGGGGAGCAAGATAAAAATTGTTCCTGGGCATCCTAGTATAAGAAAATGTATGTTTACTGAAAGCATTTCATTTTGCTTGTTTTTGATGACTGGTCAAATGTATTTTTTATATAAAGGCATGCATTTTATAGTCTATGGCCAATGAGATCCCTCATCTATGTGATATATTTAAAAACTCACCCCTTTGAGGAGGTACTGTGTTAAGACATTGACCACAGTACTGGAGAGTTTGGGAAAAGAGCAAATAACCTCTTTACTTGAACATTTTCATTTTCTAGTCATTTATTCATAAGTTTGAATGACAGGATTTGTTTGGTTCTCAGTTAAAATGGCACTTGGCTGATTTATCATAAGCTCCTGGATTCCTTTAGAACAGCTATGAAACTAGGGGTTGGTCCTTTCCACCTCTTTCTTTGCCTGTCCTATATCCCTCTTTCTCTCTTTCCCTACTCTATTTCCTCTTTGCTTCTGTCCACCCTGACTTCAGGTGAGGCTCTCTGACCACTCAGATCTCTGCAATCACTTTATACTGATAAATTGATGGAATGCTGTAAAGTACTTTTGCTTTTGAAGCTACAGCCTATTGATTAGTGCAGAGGAGGGTATGAAATTAAGGGGAACGCCTGCCATAAACCTAGTTGTTCATTATTTTATTCTAAAGAGTCAGGCAACCACCTTCTAGGCAGAATTTACAGAATTCACTTAGAGAATGAAATTAAGTTTGGTAATTGATTCTTTTAGAGATACTGTCTTTTTTTACTTGATTAAAACAAAAGCACAAGGAAGCCATTGAGAAGGGAGTCACGGAGCAGGAATAGGGAGGCTGAGTAGGCTGCAGAGATCAAAAACTCAGTTACTAAAGGTTTGGATCATTTAGTTAAAGGGGAAACATCATTGCAATATAAATTAAGGTATTTTTGGACAATCCAGACACAAGTAATATAAATAAAGACCTTAAATTGTTATGGATTTTTAAAAATTGCTGTTTTTTCCCTGTGAAATAAATAAAACCCTCAGTGTGTGTAGACTACATAGTAGTCTGTTCATGATTTCTTGGTTAATTAGGAATGCTATGTATTTATATGTTCTTAATATCTGAGACATGTTAAGTTAAATAAATTAAAGATACTTTAAATTTTTCCCATAGTATGTCAGGGCTTTCAATAATATTACAATTTTTGTAAAGGAATTAAAAATGTATAATATTTCCTAAATATACTTGACTATTAAGTCTCCTTTCAAGGAGTCCTTCAGAAGATTAATAATACATGGACATGTTGCTTCTCACAAAAAATAAAATTAATAAAAATCTCCCTTATTGAGGCTTAAAAGTCCTGAAACACCATTTAACATCTACATATTTGATAAGCAAATCAATTAAAATATACCATTTACTCAAAACTCTGCTCAGAAATTTCAAAATGAGAGCTACCTATTTGCTGAGTGCTCTGTCCCATCACATGCCTGAGCCTAGAAATTCATGCATCTATTAATATTTCATCCTTCCCACATCCCTATGTGGTAGATGAGCTCATTCCTATTCTAGAAATGAACAGACAATGACTTATTGTTAAGTGTACTGTTAAAGGCTGTATGCTATGTAACTAGTAGAAATGTGGTTTTAAACTCATGTCTGTTTGATGGCAAATACTCCGTCTGTCTTAGTGCTTCCTTGGTTGGGGAAAGCATGAAAAATTATTTCAGAGGTTAACCTTAAAACAATGTATTCATTAATATATCTAAAAATCACTTGAGTCTTACTTGTAGAGAAGGTTCTCTGACACCACTGGGAAGCCTGGACCAGAATAAAGCTTCTTAGTGCTTGCAGTTCTGAGCGATAAGAGAAGAGTAAAGCCAACTGTATGGTTATGAAACAAATGGACTCTACTTTTATCACTGTTTGTAATGCACAGTCTTGGAGAGTAATGCATTTCAGAACATGATACACTTTTTTTTTGGATACTGATCTTGAAGGAGTCCAAAAGAAAAATACTGCCTGTACTAGTTCTTAGCTGCTTAGAAACAGAATATTCTTTCAAAAGACCAAACCTAAACCAGCTTTTGTAATGTTAAAAGCAAAGTTACTTGTCTTAGCTCTTTAGAGAAAAATTTTAAACATCATTCTCCTGAGGTAAATATTTACATTTCAAAAAGTATAAATACCTTGTAAAAGTGAGACTAAAATATTTATCAGAAATAATTTCTATGATGAATGTAGTGATATATGCCTTCTAGCACATGGAAGAGACAGGCAAGTGAATCTCTGTGAGTTTGAGGCTAGCCTGGTCTATATAGGCCATATGTGCATATGGTTAGTGGATATTGTATGAATTGGTCGAAATTAACTATTCTTAACATGCATTTTTGTAGTTCACCATTCTCTATGACAGCAACTAATAAAATGAAAGAAGTCAATGTTTTTTCTTTTTTTTCCAACCTGGAATGCTTCATCACCTTTGGCAAATAAACACTTTCTTAAGTGATGAGATAAGTTTTAAAGATGGCTACCATCAAGTCTCCTCTCTCTCTCTATTCAGAGGTCATTCCTCTCATCATGGTTGACTTTAGCCTCTCCTCTCTTAAATCAGAGACCGTCACTAGGTTTGATTCAATCAATAGAAAGTAGAGATATAGTACTGAGATAATTTGAGACTTAAACTTTAAAGAGACTGGAAACTCCTTCCTTGTAAATTTAACCATCATTCTGTAAAGAAATTTTAGTAAGAGTGTGGAATGATGGAAAATTTTCTTTTAGTGTGTGTGTGTATATATATGTGTGTGTGTGTGTATGTGTGTGTGTGTGTGTGTGTGTGTGTAGAGGGAAAGAGATAGAGGAAGAGAAAGAGAAGGAGAGAGGGAGGGAGGGAGGGAGGGAGAGAGAGAGAGAGAGAGAGAGAGAGAGAGAGAGAGAGAGAGAGATGGAGGAGGAGAGAGAGAGAGCCCACGCAGACAACCTGGAGCACCCATGACTGAAACTTTGGGAAGCATGTCAGCTCAGCTTAGTGGTAAGTGAGGCCAAGTGAGTCAATTCCATAAGAAATGTAAAGTCAGTCCTATGACATCCTGCTCAAGTTCTGAATAAAGAGGCTCTTAAGAAATATTACATATTATTGATTAAAGCTGCAAGGTTTATGACTTAAAATATACAAAACTGGACAAGAAGAGCATGTGTATTTGAATAAATATATAATATGCATCTATAAAATTCTCAAACCAGTAGTGTAGTGAGAGCATGAAGATAAATGTATTAATGAATAGGATTGAGGGTTTATGTTTTTATGAATGGAGTTGAGACTCATGTGTCTGGTCCAGTGATGTTCCAAAAGAGCCAAGATCATTTGATATGGCTAATGACAGTCTTATTAACAAATTATGTTGGGAAAATGGTGTATTTAGTTGTGAGAGGATGAAATTCACCTCTTACATTGCACCATATATAAAATTAGTTCAAAATGAGTCCTAAATACAAGAGAAAAGACATAAAAACTCTTAGAAAAAATAAGGGGAAACTTACTGAATGTCACAATGACTTATTGTATATAAAAACAAAAATGTAAGCAATAATTTTTTAAAATGAAGAAATTAGAAAACAGAACAGATTTGGAAGAATTACAGGATGATTTAAATTCTTAACTATGTTCTGTAAACTTATATGGATAATTAAGGTCTTTAGATGGGCCAAGTAGCACAATTATGATTTTTGTTCAGTTGTAAGAATTTTGGGAACAAAAAAAATGAACCGTGACAAAACTTTAGAGACATTTTCAAAGCGTTAACAGTTTTTTCCACTTAAAAATAAACTATAAGATTTTTTTGTTTAACTTGCTTCAATACCACAACAAAATGTCAAATTTTAAATTCAGCCAGTTCATAATATGAATATGTTTAATTTGTCTTTTATCAAGTGGATTTCCATTAGATTAAAAAAAATATTATAACACAACTAAAACTTATTCAGAGTTGAAGGGAACACATTTAATTTGAATTAATTATGAGCAACTTGCTTATTCAACTAAAGGTATAAGCAGCTATTTGAAGCAGAGATATGTTTGATACATGAGCAAGCATATTTGAAAATAACAATTTTTAGAAACTAAGAAATCTGAAGCCACTGTATTATTTAGAACCAATTTCCACAGTGTTCCTGAATAATTGCAAGTTTTCCCAGTGGAGAATTTTGTTTAGTATAGATGGCTTGCAACAGTGGGAAGGTCAGCTAGCAATAAGCCTTGGATTTCTTCATCAGCAGGTCATGACCCAAATCGCTAAGAAAAAGGGCTCTTGATTCCGCAAGAGTTCCTGAGCCTCAGATTTCTTTGTACGTGAAAATAATGTCTGAAGCTGTGTGGTCTAAGCAGCTCACTTACAGCTTTTCTTAGTTTAGAAATTAAAGCAATGCATCTAACCCTCTTGGTAATTCTCTGACTCTTGGTAGCACCAAACATAGCAGAAAATACGTTAGCCCAGTCCTTCCCCCCTTGCTTAGGTAGAAATTTGGTGAAAAGTGTTTTGCTTAACCCTAATTGATATCAAACAGAAGTAGCTTTAAAACAGCACCCCTCCTCTCAAAGTATCATGGGAGAGGTTTACAAAGTAGTGAGTAAAAATAGTGGGGACAGCACGACCATTCTGGCAAATGGATCAGCCATTATGTGCCCCACAGTAGCTCACACACATGTAAGTAATTAATGTCCTTCAGAAGTACTCTTTCATGCTCACTTTTCACAGTGTTAAATTATTATTCTAATTTTTATTCCCGAGACTTTGCTATTTATCTGGTATTTAATTATTTCATTTAGAATATTATCATTTTTTTTTAAATCACTATCATTTCAGTTATCCTTGAAGGAGATTTCTAGTTCATTTTCTTACATATAATCTCATGGATACTTCTTGAGATATTGTAAGAAAAATGAACAATAAGAATAGTATAAAAATGAAACACCCAACGAGAATAAAACCTATTACTTTGTGTTTTCCACACAAAGCCAGAGTCCTTTCAAGTTTAAGACAGGTGTGTGTGTGTGTGTGTGTGTGTGTGTGTGTGTGTGTGTGTGTGTGTGTGTGTGTGTGTGTGTGTGTGTGTGTGTGTGTGTAATATTTTTGTGTGCTTTTATTGTTTCCTCATTAAGGTGAATTATATCGACTACAAAACAGAGTATTTTAGAAAAGATGTTTAAATTGCATCATTTGTTAAGGTGTTTTTACTGGGTGGAAAGTCACGTTACTTGAACTGGAAGCCACTGAATATTTCTGATTCCTCTCTCCTAACAGACGCATTGGCTTTGTGAAAGCAGTTTGCAGCCAGCATTTCACAAAGGTGGTCACGGAATGCACAGACTTGAAAACAAACCCCAATACACAGAACAATAAATGGTGTGGCGATGAATAATCATCGGTCTTGCAGACACTAATCATTTCATGGCTTATCTTAATAGCAGTTAAATATGCTCTTGGAATTCCTTTCTCTGTAGCAATATTTAGATTTTTTTCATGGTTCTGTTGGTGATATTTTCCAAATCAAGTGAAGGGAAAGAAAACTCAGTCATTAGAAAACATAAAGCAATCTGTACAATTATAAAGCTTTTCCTTTGCTCTACCGCCACTCTTCTCCCCACATCAAATGTAGAGCATATGCTGAGGCCACTCCTTAACTGTAACTGACTGTTGTTACTCCAGTAATCAGTCTCTGTCAGAGCAATTATGTAAAATCATCCGTCCTGGTTGTTTTTCACAATCCAGAGCACACTGAGCAGAACAATGCGGCTGACAGTCGGAAGGGCACTGATGGAATTATCATACCTCACACAACCCCCCGTGACTGACAGTTACCTGCAGGAAGGGGACGGACCCTATCATCTGGAGGACCGGCTTTCTGGGTACCATAGAGGGAGAGGGAGAGCCTTGCTGCACCTTTGTCATCTAGGGACTCAGCAGACATTTCCCCCTGGCATGTGTAAAACAAACAATGTCATTATTCTTCGGGGTAGGCAGTGGGGTGGGCGTTATCCATGTTGAGGCGCTGGCTTTAAGATACTAAACAGGTTAATCAATAGGTGGTCCAGCCGCTGCAAGACCCTCATTAGCAGGCCAGATGGATGGAAATTCATTAGCCTCTCTTGCCTTTATCTAGATCAATATTTCTAGGTACTATCCCAAAGTATATTGTTTAGAAAAAGATTTGTTTTCCACGTCCTAGCAAATAGACTTTGAGTGTTTGTGATGTGATGGGATGTGTGTGCGTGTGTGTGTGTGTGTGTGTGTGTGTGTGTGTGTGTGTGCATGTGCGTGTGCGTGTGCGTGTGCGTGTGTGTGTGTGTGTGTGTGTGTTTATGTCAGTAACAAAGAATTGTGGGAAGAGGGCTAAGGAGGGTCATAGAGTCTGCCTCAATTGTATCAACCCGGACAATCACCATTGTCTAGATACATATTATAGAGTAGAAGGCTTCCTTACCCTGCCCTTTCCTAAAAACCAGCTAGCTACACAACAACAACAACAACAACCACAAACAAGCAGCTCTTCTGGGAAGGCAGTGTCTTCCTAGATTGGAAAACTGAATCAGACAAGCACACATTTTCCCCAAACTGCTGGTGCTCCCCACAAAGACCTGCCTGTCCCCAAGTAGTGCTGGCTTTAATCAGTGGGATTGGATCCTGCAGAGCGAAGCCACCCTGACAGTATTGGCCTCAACGGAAGTCACATCGGCATTAGGTGTCTCCACAGTCATGAGATCTAGACATGAATTTACATTAATTCTCAATGAACTCAGCTCAAAATAATTAGAGAAAGGCATACCTTGAAAGTTTCTGTCTTTTACTATCTATGCCAAAGGCACAGGGCACAATTGCCACACATAGATAGCACTTAGTTATTTCTCATACAGTCTTACATTACATTCACTATGTAGCTCAGGTTGAAAATCCTCCTGCCTCAGCCTCCTGACATTTAGCATCACAGATGCCAGGCATTACTATCCCCAGCTGTATACCCTTTAAAAATATTTAACATTCAACATAGTTATTAGTAGAAACTAATTGAACAAAATAACACATTTTATCATGATATTTCATATTATTTTTAAACAATTTATCTGACTGACAAGATTCAAAACACTAACACAGAAAAGAATTCATTTGTTTCAGTGAGGGGGAAAGTGAATTAGAAGATCTGAATTCTTATGGCATGCTAATGATTAAGCCTAATCATAAGCATCAATGGGCCACCAACAGAGCTTAATCATTTTCTACCAATTGTGTGACTGATGTATTCCTCTGTTAGGGCTTCTTCAAAGTCTTTCCTTATTTGCAGGGAAATAACTCTATCTCCTAGGTAATCAGAATTTATCATATAGCTGTTTAGAAGATGCCCCATATAGAACTTGCTAAAGAGACCCAAGCAAATGCCCATGTTTTCTGTTGTATTCATTTTTAGATAACTAGGCTTTAGTGTAAAGAAAGTACAATTAATTTAACTTTGAGTTCAGTTAAATCTGGGTAGTATAGTCAGGGAAATCCTATCTAAATGGGTACTGAAAAGTCGTAGGGACCTTGTTTTACACAAGTCGTGGCTTTAAAAGTTTGAAGGGCAGATGACAGGAGGAAGATCACACTGGTTAGTAACCTGTTGGCACTCAAGGAATTGAGAAGAGCAAGTTTTTGCTTGAGGTCTACACCTATTTCTTTGTCTGGAAAGTTTGATACCAGCTACATATGGCTGATGAGTGCTGAACATGCCACTGGTCTGAATTGGAATCCACTGGAATAAGAAAATACATACCAGGTTTTGAAACTTAGCATAAATGAACATAGAACATCTCATTTGTTATTTTCAATGTTTATTACACGTTGAAATGATAGATTAAAAAATTAAGATTTACTTTGTATGCATGATAGTTTTGTCTGTATGCATGTGTACCAGGAGAATGCCTGGTGCTCATGGAGGTCAGAAGAGGGTGTTAGATCTCCTGGAGCTGGATCATTGTGCAATACCACTTGGGTTTGGGAACAGGACCTAGGTCCTTTGCAATATCAACAAGTGCTCAGTCCCATGATAGGTTTTTATGTATACTAGGTTAAATGAAACATTTCCCATGTCTTTTCAACTTCTAAAAATATTTATTTATCATTTTTGTGCAGTATATGTGTGCATGGATGAGCCACAGAACACACATGAAGATCTACAGACAACTTGTAGAAGTTGATTCTCTTTTTCCAGTGTGGGTCCTGGGGAATCAAACTCTGGGCATTAGGCTTTATGAGAAGTCTGAACCACTTTGCTGGCATCTTACCTTAAAAAATGTGTTTCTAAGTAGACAATTTAAAGCTATGCATGTGGTCTTGTTGTATTAGATATCAAGGGCCTGCACAACCATGTCCTATAACCACTTCACAAACTCTTGAAATCATTGTAGCAATGAAGTTATTTGATAAAAGCTAAGATCCAGAGACATCAGGGTGCTTGCTCAGCAAACTGAGGTAGGTAAACTATATTCAGCGATTATTGTCTGCACTACAACTCCTCTCCTTCTAGAAAGCCTTGATTCTCTCTGTCCTATTGCTGATTTCCCATGAGTCAGAATGGAAGATAGTGTTTGGATTTTTAACAAACGCTGGTTACCAAATCATGTGTTTCTCATGGAGATGTCACTTAAGGTCACAATTCTAGTGCAGATGTGTAGAGATGAGTCTGCCCCAGGATTTTTGCAGGCACTTAGCTTCCCTCCACTCCCTGAATTCTTAAGATTGAGATGATGACAATAATAATAGTAAAGTCAGGTGAAATGCCTGTCACACAAGCATGATGACCTGAAGTGAATTCTCAGAACATCTATAAAAATTCCAGGTATAGTGGCATATGTTTGTGGTTCCAGTACTGCAGAGGCCGAGATAGTGGAATCCTTAGGTTCAGTGACCAGCTTACTCTACTCTGCTAGCTCTAGGAAAATAACAGATTCTCTAAGACAAAATCAAACCAAACTTGGGGTGGACAGAATCTAAAGAAATGACACTGAGGCTGATGTCTGGCAACCATATGAGTGTGCACACAGATATATGTGTACCCACAAGCACTGCTCCACCATTAAACTAAACAAAACATCTTTAACTCCAAACAATCTGTAGGGCATGTGGTCGCCCTATATTTGAAAACATTGATGTGGGGTGCTCAGAGCTGTCTTGTTTCTGTAAAGATAGTTTTTCCTAGAGCACAGCCATCGACACATTTTTGGCTTTTGTGCTATGAGGACAGAGTTGAGCATTTACTACAGGTAGTATCTGCATGTTTAAAGAGAGGATGAAAGATATATGTGGTTTCATTGCCCCGTCTTACTCTTGACTGTGAACCAGTTTCTTTAAGTATGGTTTGGCTTTGTGTCATTGATTCTGAGTCTTTGCATATTTAAGCTGCATTATTCTCACTTGTGCATACATGGGAACTTGTAAAAATTCTTTTAAAATTATTATTATTATTATTATTATTATTATTATTATTATTATTTACAGTGCTGAGATGGATCCTGGAAACTTGTGCATCCTAGGCACATGGTCTACCACTGAGCTATACCTCCAGTCCAAAAATGCATCAACTTTCATTTACTAACCTATGAGTTACTTTCTAGCTATATGAACCAAAAGCTGGAATCCCAGTTTGGCTGGTGTCTCTGACTCTTCTGATGTCATTAGCAGTCCTTACTACCCTCCCTGGGGCTCCCTCTACCTGTGTTATGGGAGTTAACCACTGTATCCCCAGCAACTCTCATGATGATGAGAGGCCCTATAGGACATTAGAGCACTGGACCTGGAACCTGGATAGGTTGCTTCTCTTTCACTGTGTTTTGTCCAGATCAGAGAGTGGCAGATGTCCTTGTGCTTACAGATGAGCACACCCCAACTCTGTTGTTCCTCTGGTCAGTTCAAACACTACTTTCAGTGTTTCTTCTGTGGTTTCCAAAAATGTCATCATGGGTGTCACATGCCTGTGATCTAAACACTTGGGAGGTGGAAAAAGGGAGATCAGGACTTTCAAGTCAAACTCCACTACAGCAGGGAGTTTGAGGCCAGTCCAGCCTACATGATACCTGGCTAAAAACAAACATTGAAAACAAAAACACATAAACCAGAAAGAATGTCATTGTGAGAATATTTATCTTAATAGAAGCATTTTTCTCCCTCATCAAACAGGCCAGTGAGTACTAGTTGTGAGGAGGGTCACTGAAATAGATTTCCAGGCAAAGGAGGGGGCACTGATTCAATTTGTAGTTGACCAGATGCTCAGAAATCAAAGAGGTGCCATGTTGTCTTATTGCTTAAAGCCAGTAAATAACCTTGCAAAGAAGTTCAGAATTAATTGGAGTCGAAATAATTATAGATGATGATAAGCCAGCCACCAGAGAAATGCAATAGTCAAGCTGTGTGGTAACAAATGCATTGATTAACATATGTCAGGACAGCACAGAACAGAGCCAAGAAGCAGAATTATGAAGGTGAAAAAAAATTACCGCTTCAATAACAGTTTGTAGTTATATTTCAGTTCTTTATTTCTGAGAAGGGAGATACTCCAGTCCTTGAAGAGAAATGTTTTAGCGACAGAATTAGCCTGAAAGGCCAACACAGCACACAACTTGCTGAGACTAACTGATTTAGGTTAAACAAATAGACGTTAACATTTGATATGGCTGAAAAGCCCATGCTGCTTGTGTGATCTGTTGGTTAGAGGGCTCTCTCTCTGCAGCTCCTACCATGGAAGAGTTTTCCTAAAGGTCATCTCCCCACAGATGAGGTCCTCACTCACTGTTCCTCCAAGAATAAGAGGATCTCTTACAGCTGAGATGCCTCTAGCTTTAGAACTTCTGGAAAACCGCTTCACTTGAAAGGAGCCTAGTGCCTAAAAAATGATTGGTGTGTGACTGCACTGTGGCTCACAGCTGAACAAGCATCCTTGGATAATGTCTCCTTGTGCAAGATACAAGAATTTGCAGTCCTTTTTCTTCTATTAACTCAGGTGCAGTGACCAAGTTCATGAACTGACTGATCTCTCTGCAGAGGACTGCCTCCTCCTAGTCTCTTGAGTTTTTCCACAGAATTTAGGACATGACTCAGTTTCTTAACACATTGGAAGAAAATTTCTTCAAAGAAAGGAGTGATGTGTGAAATTAAGAAACAGAAGGAACATAAGGAAGACAATATGGTAACACACAGTTAAGTTTCCAAGACTCGAGAATATATCTCTTGCAAAATATCCCTGTATGCTAAAGTGCATTCTGTTTATTCTAGCTTTGTGGCTCAGCTGGTCATGTAATATGTTAGCAAATGGCAGACGGAAAATGTAGAGCAAGGTTGGGCTAACGGATTTTTATCAAGAGGAAACGCTGGGGCATGGTGGTCATTTGTACAAGTCTAGGGAGCATCAGGGAGTGGCTGGAAAGAATGGTGGGGAGAAAGGGCAGTGAAAAAAGAACAGAAAAGTTCTGTTGACACAGTCAGTGCCTTCCATCCATAGCCTCTCCTAGAGTCACCGTGTTACCCAAGCAGAAACCAATTCTCTGAGAATAGCAGTGTGTTGGGCCTTCATTATTGTAATCAGTGCGGGCTCACCTTGGAGGGGAAGTGCCACAGTAAAAAGGGGTTCAGACCACATGTTGAAGCTGGGAGAGCTGTTCTACCACACAATACAGCCAGGTTAAAGAATGCCTCTTGACCTGAGCATTTCTAAAGAAGGGAGCAAGCCATGTAATTTTGCAATGAAGAAACTCTTGCTAGAAAAGTGATTATCAACATTTTATATTTTGCACAAAGCCTCATGAGCATTTAGTAGAATGCACCCTGCTCATTATCCTGCTGTTTTCTTTTTTCTAACCTTTTTCTATAAATCAGGAAACTTAGGTTCAGTGACTTGGAGGGACTTGCTAGGGTCAACAGCAATTCAACAGCAAAGCTTCATAATATCACAGAATCACAATAACAGAAGGATTTAAAAATAGCCCTCTGATACGTTTACAGAGTGAATTATACCCACAAGGCTTATTTTTGGATTGAAAAATAGACATGTCTCTCTACTTCCTTTGTGCGAATCTCATTATACTTCTAAGGTAATAGACTTTACAAGGGAAAAAGAATTCATAACACAAAAGAAAATTCCACTAAAAACCTTTAGAACAAGGAAAACATATTATATATATATATATATATATATATATATATATATATATATATATATATAACAATTTTCTCATGTGTATAATTGTACTGATTCTGATAAAGTTATTGGCTCATCTTAGTTTTAGAGTTATCTTAGAAGACCACACCCAACTACCAAATCCTTTGTGCATTGGGTGTGGGAAGGGGAGATGGAGGTGGACAGGGAAATTGAGGGGGTAGGGAGGAAGGTCATTGAAAGCAAAGTGTGTGTGTTAGAACGTAATAGGTACCATGTCATAATGAAATCTCATACATTATATGCTCTTTTTGAAAATCTAATAAAAATAATGGAAAAGACAAGTTGACTATGACTTATCTCAGGATTTCAGTAGAGAAATGTCCATAGCCTTTCTTAGAGTGGCTTTGGGTTGAGGTTTAAAATGGAGCTTTTCCTGAAAACTCTCAAGGACATCTGAAAGCATATAATCAAGTTCCTCAATCTTAGCAGAGTGGGCCATCTGCTAATCAAATAGTTCTGTTTATTGGAAAGAAATCACTGCTACTCATCTAGACTCACAACGTTTATGCTGAAAATCGTCTAACTTTGCATATGACATTTTTGTAAGCCTATGTCCACAAATATATATATTACATATATATTCTCTCTCTCTCTCTCTCTCTCTCTCTCTCTCTCTCTCTCTCTCTCTCCCCGTGTGTGTGTGTGTGTGTGTGTGTGTGTGTGTGTGTGTGTGTGTGTGTGTGTGTGTGTGTATCCCCTTAAATTGTTTTTCTTTTTTGGATGAATAAGATATGAAGTAAAATTTGCCAGCTTTCAGAGTTCTCTCAAGAAAGATGTAAGATTTGGGTTGGCAAGAGGGCTTAACAGATAAAAAAGAGTTTTTGCCACAAAGCCTGACCATCTCAGTTTAGTCTCCATACAGTGGGAGAATTGACTCCCACAAATGGTCATCTGACCATAAGTGTGCCTCTTGCCCTCCAAAACAAACAAACAAACAAACACATGTTAATAACAATTTCTTTTTGAAGACATAAGACTTAAAATCAAATTTAATTGACTGGTCTGGACAAAGTTTTTGTTTTGTTTTGTTTTCCCCCAAGTTATAGTGAACATGAGCAAAGCATCAATAAGAAGGGAAAACATGATTTAACCAATCGTTTTTAGAAAGAAGTGCCTCAGAATTGGTTCTAAAATGTTTCAATAGCTTCAAAACTTACATTATTTTTTGTCTTATTTGTAGTATCTCCCAGTCTGACCAGGATGGGTGGCACAGGCAGGTGATCTCAGTATGTAGGAGACTGAGACAGAAAGAACAAAGTCTGAGGATAGCCTGAAATATAGAGAGACTTTGACTTTGAATCAGGAGGTAATCTCCTAAGCAGTTTACTCTCATCTGTCCTTATTTATTTATTTATTTAGTTAGTTAGTTTTTTGGTTTTTGTTTTTTTCTGAGACAGGGTTTCTCTGTGTAGTTTTGTGCCTTTCCTGGAACTCACTCTGTAGCCCAGGCTGGACTTGAACTCAGAGAGATCCAGCCAGCTCTCTCATCTGTTCTTCCTCTCAACACCCAGTGCTTCCCACAGGGACTTTCTCTGTAAGGCTCTTCAAGAGCTGGTTCCTGTAAAGATGAAAGTTTTTTGTTGGCCCAACTGATCTAGTCATTTTCCCTATCAACAACTCTCTACATTCTCATTCTTTAATTGCTTCTCAAATTTTGTAACAAATTTCTCTCTTCTTTTACTTTTTTTGGTGTATGTGTGTGTTTGATTTGAGACAGGGTCTCTCTATGTGGCCCTGACTGTTCTAGAATTCACTGTGTAGACCAAGCTGGCCTTGAACTTACAGAGATCAGTTTGCTTCTGCCCCCTGAGTGTCAGGACTGCAACCAGTGCCTCCATGCAGGGCATTCCTTCTGTCTTCTTTAACCTAAGTCTGAAGCCCCATTTTTGCTGCAAGGAAGCCAGCCATAAAAATTATCCTTCAATACCCACTTCTTCCATGGAAGTCTTGTAATTTTCTTTACACTCTCTTCACACCTAATCCATGTTATATTGTGTGATTTAGCTTTATCTCTTTACATTCAGGTTCTGTATACAAGTCTCATGTTCCTGGGATCCTGCAGTTGTTGACTCTTGGCAGCACTGAGGATGAGTGAACACTGTGTGTCCAGTAAACCACATGGCCTAAGCCTTTCCAAGTGTTACTTGGCATAAGCTCACACTAACCCTAAGGGATAGGCATCAACAAGGAACTGACTTATGGTGTGCCACTCAGGTAGTAAATGGTGGATTGGTTGTTTGAGCTCAGATGGTTCAATTCTAGAACTCACAGAAGTAATATGCAAAATGATGTTGATTGAAGAAAGCAGCATTAAAACTTCTAATTAGGAGGTAAGTTTTTGTTACACACAAAGAAGAACAAAGCTAGAAATGTCACATTTAATTTTAAAAGGATATTTATTGGAAGACCAAAGTTTTATAAATTCTGTTTTCTTAAATGGATAAAAATACATTGTGGTCCAAAGTTCCATTAGTATGTGGATTGATACCCAGTTTCTTAGAGGTTCCCAGCAGCACTGTTGACTGAGCTGTGCATCTGCACAGAGGATCTTTTCCTTTGGTCCTTGTGTTCAGCTCAGTGCTGCTTGAGGAGAAACACTGAACCAGAACTTCCTTCAAGAGACTATGAAATCTTGGACTTACTGTTAAATGTGTGTTCTGTATCTCTCTTTCAAAATGTAAAGGATGCCTTTATGAAAACACAATTGTCTCAAGAAGAGACTATTTTCTCTCATTTATCAAGGAACTTGTGTTTTGGATGTGGTATGTTAAACCAGTCTAAATTCCAGTTCTTAGACGTACTGGGGAGGAAAGCCATCACTCACAGAGCATTTTTAATATGATAAATAATTCAGAGAAAAATTGAAAATGCTTATAAGTTGCTTATTTTGAGATTCTTTAACATAAAATTAATAAATAAAATCTATTAATATTTAACCTTTTAAATTTTATGATAGATATAATAATCAATATTTCCATTTACATCTAATTATGTAATTGGATAGATACCACAGCTTGTTTGAAAGGCTTTAAAACATTTGTACCTTGCAACCATTAATTCTATTTATAGAAATCTATCATTAGGAAATAATTAGAAATAGAAGAAAAATTGAAAGCAAGAATGTTTATCACAGGATAAGTTATGCAGTGAAAAATAAAACCTCTTTAAGTATCCTGAATTACAGGAAGTAAATTATGGTGTAGTTCTATAACAGAATATTTATGTAAAAATTAACAATGAAGAGTGTTTTCATGACAAAATGTTTTACTAATCAGCAGTGTTGGACACAGTGTAGCACGCACAATTCCATCTACAGCGTGACCACACATGTTAGGCAATGAACAGACAGGAGAGTAATCAGAGGATCTGTGGACGGGAGTAGTAAATGAAGAAAACCATAGAAAAAGACAAGAAGTAATTAGGAAATGCTGTTTCTAAGGGAAGTGCTGCACAAGGTGATTGTAGATGGTCTGTTTTCTTCTTTATACACTGCCTTGTTTTAACAAAATTTAAATGTAGACTTATAAGTTTTATTATCAGGAAAAAATCTTTGGTTTAAAAACATTAATGATATTCCATTCCTAGTACTAAAAGAAGACACACACACACACACACACACACACACACACACACACACACACACATAAACAAATAAAATCAATAGAAAATTTAATAGGAGGCTCATTAAAATAAATAACCAAATAAAAGTTCTGACATTTTACTTCTTGAGATGATTGATATTATCAAATGATTTCCTGTGTCCTGCCCCTCCTGTGGTCAGGACAAATCTCTCTCACCTGCAATTCTACAGCTGCTTATAAACTAATAATTCAAAGGCTTAATATTAATTATAAATTTTATGGCCTATAGCTAAGAATTCTTGCTAGCTCTCTGTTTCACCTTAAATTAACCCATTTCTATTAATCTATATATTGCCACATGGCCATGGCATTACTAGTCAGCTTGGCATGTTGCTCCTTGGGTGGCAGGCTGGCATCTCCTCTACCTCTACCTCTTTTATTCTTGTCTCTCTCTCTTGGACTTCCTGCCTTGCTATAACCTGACTTACCATAGGCCAGAGTAGTTGCTTTATTAACCTATCATAGAAATACATATTTGCAGCATACAGAAAGACATCCCATAGCATTTCCTGTTTTCTGTCTAATCAAAAAGGAGGATTTTAATTTTAACATAGTAAAATTACATATGATAGAACAGTTATCAAGCAAGAATTATGATTACCATATCTAGTCTATATTTGGCAAAATAGGAGAATATTGTATCATCTAGCCTATATTTGTGAGTCTAAAGTTTCATATATAATTTATCTTTTATCATAAGCAAGGAAAATTATAACTATCTAGTCTTCAACTACATCAAAGACCCCAGAAAGATATAATATTACCTAAATAAACAGGAAGTGCATTGTAGGCAACTTCCAAAGTTCTAGAATTGACAGACATCTAGCTGCCTGGATAGTCAGCCAAAGTTCCTATGCAATGTTACGCCATCCATCTTCAGCTTATAGGCCTAGAGTCTCTGGCAGACTTTTTGGTGAAGCAGGAAATTTGAAGGATCATGTTGCCTATTGGCAAAGTTCAATTGCTTCTCTCTGCTCCTGCCTGCAAGGTTGATATTCGTTCCTGGTCAGATTAGAGGATGACTTCAGTTATCTACTCTGTTCTGTATTTGTGAGTGCATTTCCTCAATTTATATCTTAATAAATTCTGTTACCAATTTAATAGACTCATTGGATTGATTGTAATAGATTGGTGATGTCATTGGTAATTATATACCTTCATAGAAACAGCCAAGCTAAAATCTGAAAAGCTAGCCTATTAAATAAATAATATAAGAACAGGGGTTGGAGAGATGTCTCAGTAGTTAAGAGCTCATTTTAGAAGCCCCAAGTGCAGGTCTCAACACCCATGTCAGTGTCTCACAACTGCCTCTAACTCCAGCTCCAAGACATAGGATGTATCTGACCTCCATGGACACCTGCATTCTTGTATACAAACCTATACACACATCACATAATTAAAAATACAACAAATCTTCTAAGAAGAGAAAATTCAGCAGTATATGCTCTTTTATGAGTCTTACATCATCTTTATAAACATCTCAAAATTCTTATTAATATTTAGAGATTATGTAACAAATTCTTCCAAAAGATAAGCCTGACTGTACAATTATTTCATGAGTAAGTCACCATCAGATTCTTTCTGAATATTAATTGTGATGTGAAGCAAGGACATTGTTGATAATGTTGTAATATTAAATTAGGACTATTTACATTTCCATTTATTAAAATGATTTTCCTATTACCTGAATTTCATTTCAGTTCATGCATACTTATAGCAAGTGTAGTAGTGCCTCCTCATCATACAGCTTGAGCCTTTATTCATAGATAGCATAGTATTTTCACATAGCTTCATGATTCCAGTGTAATTTTGGTCAACAACTATGTTCAGAAAATAATTAATTGAAAACAGTATTTGAACTAAGATTTATTTGTAATCTGTACATTCAGAGGAGAATAGAATCAAGAGGAGGCAGACTTGGCTTTGTCCTCTGAGCATGTGTGAGATGCATGGGACTGAGTCACAGGCAGAACCTCTGAGTGATCTCCTTCCTAAGGAAACCTAGTTAATCTAGGCCATCAGTTTCAGTTACTAGTAAGCTATAATGCTTTCAGTTCCACTGAGAAACAATGAAGATAGATTTTTTTTTTTACACCAGACTTTGAAACAGTTAGTCAAATATACTATCACATAGAAATACATTGATATGCAAATGCGTTTATGGCCAATGTGTTCTTTTCAATTTCATGTATGCCATTTAAAAAGGTGAATCATTCTGAATACTCAGAGCTGGAAGAACTTACAGTCCACAAGACTTTAAATCATGATTAAAATAAATTTGCAGTTTTATTGGAGGGACAATAACTCAGTGCATGGAGATGTAAATAGATCTAAACTAGTATGTAACATTATTGGCAATAGTCAATTGTTAAGTAAGTTCTCAGATTCCTGTCTCTATTTTTAATGATGACCAAAATGAACTTTGTTTACAGGAAACTCTCAGTACTTTGGCTGTGTACTTGAAGCTGTTTAACACTCTGAAAGTTTCAGCCAACATCTCTTATTAACAAAATGCCTTACCTACCGGCAATTATTGCAAATAAAATTGTAACTCAAGTGGAGGCCAATATTTAAAAATTTCTCTATGTACTTACACAGACAATACAGTAAAGTCTGTAACTATCAACGCATTTTATAGATAAGAAAATGATTACAGTTACTTATAGGAGGATCCAGTGAGAAGCTCTCCTCCTCCATGTCATTCATCAGGGCTCACTCACTGCCTGAGATAGGAATAGACACTTAAAAAGAACCATCTTTGTAACATCTCTCAGGCAGAAAGTGGTTCCCTTCAATCCACTGTTCTTCTTGGTCTCATTTAAAAACACAAGTAAACAAAACTGAACTCTACCCCCTCAAATGAAAGTAGAATGTAGCACTGAACTATTTTGCTGATATTTATCTTTTCTGTGTCAATTGGATAAAGGGAGTATAAACTTGTTCCATGTAACTAAGAGGAACTACTCAAGAAAAAAGGGAGTCTATTTTAAATCTACTTAAGTTGACTTATAGTTCAGTGTGTTACATTAAGATTAGAACAGGATAACTTTTAAAAGCTAATTTGAGTTTTAGTGAAAATCACTTTAAGGAATGTAGTGCTGAGATTTTTTTAAATTTTCTTTACATTGAATGGTAGTATACAAATGTTACACACACATACCCCCCATTCCACTGCCCCTCCCACAAACCAGTGTTTAGGGAAAGATTTGTGGATTTTGAATTCAGTACTCTTTGTGCTGTCATCTCAGATTTACTTAGAGAATCTGCAGCAGAACTGTGTGGTGCTTTTCTTAGAATGAAATAAAGCTCATAAGAAGTGCTATGGTGATGGTAGTTTCCTAGGAACTAAAAGAAATTAGATCTTGCTTAATGGAATCAGGCAGCAACCCCAAAGGCAAATAGAGTGCTCTGGCTTTGTTTTCTCATTTGATTTATGTGAGAATCAACATTTGTGAGATTCCTTTGAGTGTTCTTCTTACACTTCCCTTTTCTAATCCAAAATATGGTGTAAGATGAAGAAGTACATATGATGAAAATAAAATTAAAGTTCTAGCAGCATTCACAGGCCAGCTTCATGCTGGGTGCAGGTATAAGCTCATGAAATAGAAATGGAGAGGAAATCACTATAGCAACTCCATACACAACCTAAATGTAATAGGGTGAATTTAATGTTGGTTGCAAGAGCAACAATTGTAGCATGAATCTTAAAGTGTTCTTATTAATAAGAACAAACCCGAGGCAGGTTATTGGGGTGATTGCTGGAAGATCAGAGAAGCAGAACAAGCCACGGCTGTCTCACCTCAGGTGATCCTGTTTCCTCAGGCTGGAATCTTCTGAGTCCTCTTCCACATGAATCTCAGCTGAACTGTGTGGCTCCAAAGCCTGAACACTTAACCAACCAGATGCTTAGCTAACTACATGCTTTACTCTAATTGCCCTGGTTTCTGGTCTTCATGCCTTATATATCTTTCTCTTTCTGCTGTCACTGCCTGGGATTAAAGGTTGGGTTTCTGGGATTAAAGGTGTGGGTCACCAAGTTTAGCTGTTTCTAAAGAGGCCTTGAACTCAGAGATCCGGCTAGCTCTGCCTCCCAAGTGCTGGGATTAAAGGCGTGCACCACCACCGCCCAACTTCTGCTATGGCTTACTCTTCCCATTTTCTAGCCACCATTTTTGGCTTTGTTCTAGTGGCTATCTGTTCTCTGACCCCAGATATATTTATTTCGGGGAACACAGAATATTTCAGGGAACACAATACCCACCACAAACAATTCATGTATTTCCAGTGTGTCTGCCAGGTATATAAGGATACCTCTCTAAAAGGCTAGATATAGAGAATATATCTTTCATGTGAGTTTAGCTTGGAGGTGAGCTAATCAAATGGGCATGTAGTAAGTAACCCGGTTTATCTTTTCAATTGGTTTTTATTGAGTACTTCCTTCCTTCTAGTCACTGTTATGTGTTCTAGAGATAGGTACTTGAGGCAATGTCTTTATTCTCCTGGATGTTAGAACTTGCTTGGGTGATACTGATATTAAATAGGTAAGGCAGGCAGTAAACATGTATTAGGTAGTAATAAGTATCTAGCAAAGACTTGAATGAGCATGTGTGGTAGAGAGGCTATCTAGTTTCAATTGGATGTTAACAATGACTTTCTTTTGTAAATGACGATGGCATCATCTCACTTAATCTTTGTGGCAATCCTAGAGTTCATGGAACCTTCTTAATGATTACAAAGCTAAATAATGATTGTTGTAAGTAGAAGGTCTCACTTTCCTCCTCCTAAATTCAAAAAACCTTCATTCTGTATATATGTATGTGTGTTTTTTGTGTGTGCATATGTGTCTATGATTATACACACACTTGTGCCCATGTGAAAATCAGGGGTGGCATCTGGTGTCTTCCTCAGTTGCTCTCCACCCTAGTTTTTAAGCCCTGGTCTCTCCCTGAAACTGGAGCTTCCAGTTGGCCAGATGATCTAGCCAGCAGATCCCAGCAATTCTGCTCTCACCTTCCCAGCACAGCGATTACACCGCATCTGGCTTTGTACATGGGTGCTAGGCTTCCAAATTCAGGTCCTTATGCCTGGGAAGCAAACACTTTACTGATGGGAGTCATCTCCCCAGCCCAAAGACTCTGAATTTTTAAACTAATATAGGTTGTAGGCAGAGAGGTAGGCTTCCACTCTGATTATAGGAAGATGCCAGGGACCATGGAGTTGTTTTTTTTTTCCTCTTAATCCAGCAAAACAAGTGATGGGGGTAATGATTCTGATGGCTGCTGCTCTTCAGCTTTCCAACAGATACTTTCCTTTGGTAAACACGTAAAACAAAGATCCATTCTCTGGCTGGCTGATTTGTTTGTTTGTTTGGAAAATCATTGCCTCTCTGGAAATCATGTTTGTCCTGGAATCAATTTATTTATTTATTTTTATTTTTATTCTTTTGCTAAAGTCCCACACTGAGGATGGCTTCTCGGGATGGCCTCATAGAGAATGTGTGAATTTCCATCATGTGCTAAAATGTGAACTTGAACAATAGACAGTTGGCTCTTCTCCAGTCCTAAATAAAGCTATGTAAGAACCACAGAAAAATTTCCCTGTGGTCATGGAGGAGGCAGTGGAAAACTCGTCATTCTGATGCTGTTTAGTGAAGCTCTTCAGGAGAAATTAACCATTTTCACTCAACAACAAAACTATGGGAGGAGGGAGGACAGGGGAATCTGTGGCTGATATGTAAAATTAAATTAAATTATAAAATACATTTTAAAAATAACTATGGGTCTTTCTCCACATTGCTGACATTGTGCTTGTGAGACCCGGGGAACAAAGAGTGCTTGATTTCCCTGCCAGCATACTTGCAGCCTCTACATTTCTAAAATGAACTTAATATAGTTTTGTGAAACTTCCCGACTCTTGTTCCTTTATTTACTTGTTTGTTTTGTCCATTGGATAATAGTACATTTGAAAGTGTGATACTTCATTTGTCTTTTAATGTCTTAGAGCCCACACTAGCTCAAGATACACTTATTTTCTAATCTATGAAAAAAATCACTTACAAAAATTCAGTTGCTATGGTTGGCATGGGAGTTATTCAAAAGCAACCAGAGCAGAGTTTTATCCCAAAGGGTGATCTAATTCATACCATCTGTTTCCTGTCTTCAACTGTCTACGGAGCATCTTCATCTGATGTCCTACATTTCCAGCCACTCTCCTAATTCTCTCCACACGCCTATTTTGCTCTGCAGTTTATATGGCTTCTGTTGTTGGGGGCCTCACGCTTTCTACCATTCCTCCACATTCTCAAGTCTCTTGATATTGCCTGATGTCTTTTTATCATGTATGTGGATGTCTTTCTACTCTGGCTGCCAGGACTTCAGTCATGGGCTTTGTGAGCCCATCAGCTCCTCTGTTGCAATCATCTCTTACCTTGTCTTCCTGATGACATTAGTTGCTTTTCTCTTTGCTGTGATTAAATATCAGACTAAAAGCAACTTAAAGAATGGAGGGTTTGTTTTGGCTTACTCTTCCAGGGTATCGTCCATCACAATAGGGAAGTTATGGCAACAGGAGCTTGAGGAGGTGGCTGGACACATGGCATCCAAGGTAAGGGAGCAATGAAATATGAATGTGCCCACATGTCTCTCTCCTTTTGCACAGTTAATTTCAGTTAGATCTTTGTAACTCAATTGATATAATCTAGATCATCCCCACAGGCACTCCTAGATATTTGTTTCTATGGTGATTCTAAATCTCATGGAGCTGACCATCACACTGTTTCTGGTTTTCCTTGCTTCCATTCATTCTAAGTGGAACTTTCCAAAATGCCTTGTAAAACACAGGACCACTCAGCAACCTTTGAGGTTACAATTAATTAGTCCTTTCATGACTCCCTATTTGAGACTGCCCCATCTCTGAAGTTCACTTTTCAATCACCCTGTACCAATGCTCCATGAAGCCAGATTGTCTGTACAAGCATTTTCATGTTCACTTTTTGCCTCCTGGTATTTTCTCCACTTACCCTGTAACAGAAACAAATTATTCACTCCTCTACTCCCTTGCACATAGCTTGTCTTTCTCTCCTCAATCTTGTCTTATGTATAGTTTGATAGCCCAGGCTTTCCTAGTCATGCTAGCTATTAATGATTTCTCACTTCCTCAAAATCCTGTTACCACTCCTTCCCTGTGCTACTTCAGATGACCATAGAGGTAGTTTGACTTTCTCTCTTATCTCTTTTCTTTTTTGCTCAATTCTTCCAGCTACTGTGATGTCTGCGCTCTTCCTGGAATACACTAAGAAAACTACCTAAGCGGGGAAGGCAGTTGTCCTCCCAGACCTCTCTCTCCAGGCCATTGCTTCTTGAGATATGTATTTGACATATTCCTATATTCCATTTATATATCTCCCAAATTTTATTCCTAATCATTGTAAATAAGTTAATAATTCTGTTCAATACATTTCCCTTTCTATCAATTGATATTGACACTCTCAGCATTCTTATTCTATGACGATTGATCTCTATTGCCAATTTGATTAGGTTAAGAAATAGCTGTGGAGAGTATTAATTTAGGCACACCCTTGGCTAACTGAGGAATAAGAGCTGCTCTGAATACGGTGGTACTGCCCTGTTGGCCAAGGCCACATACTGAATAGAAGAGAAGGAAAGGAAAGAGTAAGATGAGCATCGGCATCCTCCCTTCTCTGATTCTCAGTCTACCAACAGGTGAGAGAATGGCACCCTGCTCTCCACTCCTGCCATCATGCTTTTTTGCTTTGATGGAGTGTATCCTTAAACTTTGACCCCAAGTAACTCTTGCCTTCTCAAGTTAAGTTGCTCTGGTCAGACACTTTGCCATAGTAACAAGAGAAATAGCTAATATAGAAAATTGTTACCAAGAAGTAAAATTGTTGCATTTGCTGTGAGAAATCTATGTTGTGAAATAATCTTTTTGTATACTGTGAAGATTTGTCAATCAAACTGGTTTAATAAAAAGCTAAACAGACAATAGCTAGGCAGGATTTTCAGGCCAGGGAGAACGCTGGGAAGAAGAAGGGCAGAGTCACGAGGCAACACCAGGACTCAGAGGAAGTGGCATAGACAGTACATAATAAAAGAAATAAAGTCATGAGGCAGACAGTGAATGAATAAAAATGGGTTAACCTAAGTTACAAGAGCTAGAAACAAGTCTAAGCTATCGGCTGAGCTTTCATAATTAAAGACATCTCTGTGTCATTATTTGAGAGCTGGCAGGTAGGACAGAAATATCCACCTACAAGTAGTGCCCAACATCTGGTCACATATATTCATATAATATCTGAGAAAACTTAAACAAATGTGGCTTCCTAGTATCACGCCTCTCATGCTGGTCTCAGTACAGAGACACGGCTCCCAGGAGCTGTCTGTGTGCTTGAGCCACCAGTATGCCATGAGCTAAGCTGCATGCCGTCTTTAAGGTTTTGCTCATTCAGACAGAAAAGGTTACAGATATGCAGTAAAGCAGGTTCAGATGGAAAAACAACGCTAAACAGGTTACAGTGTGTTTAGCAATGTGTGTAGGCTTATGGAAAAAAAAAAGAAAAATGACATAGACAGTCATAAAAATAAGCAGTTTTAAAATAATAGAGTAAAATCTTTACATAAAGAGTAAAGTAATAAAAAAAGAACAAGTCATGTAGAGATGGGAAATACACAGGGAGTCTGAACTCTGTATGCTTTTGTGTCGTCTTTGAAATTTTTTATGGCTGATGAACAAACAATAGCTGCTGACAGACACTGGCTTATGGAAACTGCTAAGTTAAACCAACCTATATATTTAATGTCTTAACTTCAGAATGGAAGTAGAAAAACACATTGTGCTAGAGATGAGATTATACTTTAGTTTCCAAAGGAAATGGAAGGCTGTGGTTTCCTTCCAGATTAGTAGAGATCACATTGACAGAAAACAGTATTTGTCTATGGTATTTAGGACAATAAGATAGACACACTGAGCACAATATGACACCATCAAGAGCACCAGAATGTAAAAAAAAAAAAAAGAATATCTGAACAGGTAGAGCCTTAAGGGTACCCGGGTAGATAATGGATGGTCACCTAGGAATTATTTAACCAGGTTAACCCACAAAGGCACACATACACAGCTGCACTCATGGTCTAAGGGGACCAGGCTACATCTCCAGCTTGCAGCAGAATCTGGCATCTTCCACGTGTACTTGGTGCTGTTTTGTAGACATATGAAATGGAAGAGTCAGGCGGCTATGAAAGCTGAGACCAAATCTCCAGAAAGCCTCCAACAGGGTTGAATTCCATGCATGGAGTTCTCCAGTAGATTTTGTATGATGCTATAAAACAGCAGTTGAAACCCGAGGATACTGGAAATCCAGAAGGATGGATGTTCCCCTGGGAAAGCTGCAGGTAGTAAGTAGTACCAGCCCCCCCGCCCCAAAGTGGCCACGAGTGTTGCATGCAGCAGCTGAATAGGGTGGCACAAGTCATCAGATGTCAGATGCCAAACATAGAGCTTCAGGATTTGGCATTTGACCTGCTGGGTTTCAGTCCTGTTTTGATCCTATCATTCTTTCCATCTCCTCTTCTTCCTCCTTGGAATGGGGATGTTTACCCTGTGACATGTGTTGGAATTATATAACTTTAAAAAATTGGGAGTTCTTGGCTATATGTTTGTCTTAAGTTTCAAACGAGATTTTGGATCCTAGACTTTTGAACAGTGTTTGAACTATGAGACTATGGGGACTCTTGGAGTGTGGTTGAATGTATTTTGAAATCATGACATTATAATGAATCATTCATGCAAGGGGGTAGGATATTTCAGATTGGATATAAAATGTCCACAATGTTTTTAAATACTTAATCCTTACTGCTGGCACTATTTTGACAGGCCCTGGGACCATTAGTAGGTAAGTGTACCTGGAGGAAGTGACGCTGGTGTTGGAGGGTATGCATATCAAGGTTTATATTTGAGCACTACTTCTTGTCTTGTCTGTTTCCTGATTGCTAGGATGCAAGCAAGTGTCCCCATGCCTCTGCTGCCTTGTTTTCCTGGCCATAATATACTATAACTAACTATGTGAGTCAAATAAACTCCTCCTTTTTATGTATTTCTTTTATTATTATTATTTTTAAGAAATTTTCTATTCATTTTATATACCCACCACAGATCCCCCTCTCCTCCCTTCTCCTGCCTCTAGCCTTTCCCTCCAGACCCCCCCCCCCCATTTCCACTTCCTCCAAGGCAAGGTCTCCCATGGGGAGTCAGCAGAGCCTGGTACATTCAGTTGAGGCAGGTCCAAGCCTCTCCCCACTGCACCAAGGCTACATAAGGTGTTCTACCATAGGCATTTGATGGGGGAATGTCTTTCTACATTCTATGAATATTTGTTGCTCGGATTGGTTGATAAATAAAGCCATTTGGATATGGCAAGGCAGCTTAGAGGCAGGCGGGAAATTAAAAAAGAGGGACAGGAAGAAGGCTGAGAGAGACGCCAGTGAGCTGCCAAGGAGCAACATGTAATGGGATGCAGGTAAAGACATGGAACATGTGGTGATACATAGATTAATAGTTATGGGCTAATTTAAGATATAAGAGCTAGCTTGCAAAAGGCTTGAGCCATGGCCATGCAGTTATAATTAATATAAGCCTCTGTGTGTTTCCTTGGGTCTGAGCAGCTGCAGAACTGGTGGGTGAGAGAGGTTTGTCCCGACTGCCTGCCAGCTGGGACACAGGAAAACTTCAGCTATAGCCACTGGGCTCCAAAAAGCCTGTTAGTGCACCAGGGACAGATCCCAATCCTACTGCCTGGGGGCCCCTAAAACAGTTCAAGCTAAACAACTGTCTTGCCTATCCAGAAGCCTAGTCCAGTCCCATGGGGGCTCCACAGCTATTGGTCCACCAGTTTGGCTGGCCATCTCTATATGTTTTCCCATCATGATCTCTATGTTCCTTGCTCATAGAATCCTCCTCTCTCTCATCAATTGGACTACTGGAGCTTGGCCTGGTGCCTGTCCTGGCACCCAGCTGTGGATCTCTGCATCTGCTTCCATGAAACTCCTCCTTCTTTAAGCCACTTTTATATTGCCACAGCCAGGAACACACATTGTACTATTTCTCTTTAGTAACATATCGAATGACGTGCACAGTAGAATGAGCACTCCATGGAGACAACAGTTTTACCTGATGTATGTTTTACTTGCCCTTGATGCTTAGGTAATGTCTGACACACAGCAGTGCTCAATAAGCTGTAACTGCATGCCTTTTTACTCTTGTCTAATTCCACTAGACTCAGAAAGTCTCTTAGAAAATAAATAATATCTTATGATGACCTTGGTAACCAGCACTAAGGAAGAGTCCATTGACACAGCCTATACAACTTAAGTCATTCCTCACTAAGGTGTCTATGTAATCATAGACACATAATTCTATTTTCTGACTGTTTTTCTATTCTGTAACATCGGGCGTATTCCGCTTCTCCAAGTGCTCGCTGTCCTTGGCCTCTAACACTGTTCTCAGTCTTGGCTGCCCCTGCTCGCTTGCCACCTCCTCTTCCCGCAGTCCTCTAGGGTACCCATTCTGTGTGTCCTTCTGGCTTTTTTACTCTCACTGCTCCTCTTGAGTGACTGACAGTTGTTTGCTCCGATGATGTACTCGTGTTCATCTTCACAGGGCTCTCTGTTTTTCCTGGGGCCATGCAAACTTCAGGTTTTAGAAAACAGCTCTTGGGTGACCTCTTCAGAGTGACGTTCCATAGCCCTCCATACCACCTTTGCTTCCACCAGAGATCTCACTCTGTCTCCCATTTCATACTTCTCTGCACACCTTTACATGTCATCCTAGTATTCTGTAATATCCCTCTATTCTTCTTAGTATACATGTAAAACTCTTATTCACTCAGTAAGATTCACTTCGGGTTGATCCTCTGTGAAGGCTTCCCTACAGCTCAGGCAGATGGTTGCCTCCCTGGCAGCCTCTGATAGTTTTGTCTTTTGGTTTCAGAATATATGTTTTTATTGTTCTTGTATGTCTCATGTTTACATTGGACAGAGAAGGGCCAGATGATTCTTCTCATCTGGACCTCTAACACCATTCCAGATAGTAGTAAAGTGCTTAGCATCATATAATGAGTAAAGTGAAAGAAAAAAATTATTGTGAATGATGCAGAATTGTGCTTCTTTCTTAATAAGACATTTTCTTGAATCAAGATAAGAAAATTCAACTAATATATTTGATTAAAGTGGGTATTTGCAACTAATTCTTTTTATACTTGAGAATGACCAAATGTAAAATACAAAGAGAATTTACTCACTGATGGTATAACTTACAAAAAGCCTTACTACAAAGCAATTCCATTAACATTATTCATGGAGTGGAATAGCGAGTACTTTTTGAATGGATAAATAGAAAAGTGGGTACTATAACTTTTTTTTGTTTAGGGGCATGTGTTTCTTTTCCTTCCTTTCATTTTTCTTTTTTCTTTTCTTTTTTTTCTCCTTTCCTTCCTCCCTCCCCCTCCTCTTCCCCCCTCTCTCTCTCTCTCTCTCTTTCTCTCTCTCTCTCTCTCTCTTTGTTTTTTTTTTTTTTTTTTTTTTTTTTTGAGACAGAACCTTCCTAGATAGCCTAGGCTGGCATCAAATGCATGATCCTCTTGTGTCAGTCTCCTAAATTCTAGGATTACAGGTTTGCCGCACCTTTCCTGATTTCATACAGCTTTAAGAACACTAGAATGATGCCTTGGATTTAAAACAGTTTAGTTATAGAAACATTTATTTCAACCTTTCTGGACCGCCACTTCTTAGAATGGGATAATAACACTCTAAGCTGGAGGTCAGACGGAGAATGGGACAATATGCTGCTTAAGACTCCTTGTTGTGAGCTGCAGTACACACCATAAAAAAGGAGATAATTATGTCAGCATTTAAGTTTATCTGAAATGTGCATGTCCACCTTTGCTGTAACCGAGACACACATCTCTTTTATGCTAATATTATACTTGCTCCCACTACTTGGCTCAGAATAACCATTCTATAAGAAGACATAGCCTGTGTTGGTTTGCAGAAGTTTCTACACACAGAACGTTTCATGGATGTTTTACATAATGGCAAATGCTTGCTCATAGCCGGATGCCAGCCATGTGTTCTTCAACATCAGTGAAAAGTCCAGCAAATGAAGAACTAGGAAAACAGACATACACTTCTTGTAGCCGGGAAATGCCTGCCTGGAAACCTTAAAATCTCCAAGTCTCTGCAGCAGGGTTGTGGCTACAATGGATTATGGGTGTAGCTTTGCTCAGCTAACCCCAGTATAACTCAAGGAATTTTCAGTGACAAGCATCTCAGTTCTAAAATGGTTATGTTCTCCAGATGGGATGGAGGGCAGAAATGAGACATTAAAAGGAAGAAATACAGACAAGATAAACAAGTTAGAAAAGTAGCTAAGCTTCTCTGTCTTTTCCTTATCATTATAATCTGATTTTGTGGATAGGGTAATAAGGCAAATGTGGCTGAGTAGTGCTAAAAGCCTCTCAGATATTCTGAACTATATCCTCTTTGTTAATGAGTTTTCCATGATTGATATATGTAACCTAAAGAAAGAAAAATTTATTTCAAGGTAACAATTAAAACATGCTTGGATTGCATAAAATATATAGTTTGTATAAATATTTCTTAATATTGGTGATATTTTTATATTAAGTAATGATGTCAATTAAAAATATTCAAAATATTTTATTTGGAGATTAACTAAAACTAAAATGGTAACAGAATGTCAGGCTTTATTGGAACATGTTTGAGTCTTTTATTACAGCCTAGCACTCATCATGCTAGTAGCTGTGGATTCTCCAAGTTGGCTGCACGTTTGATGTGGGGCATCCTACACACAAACAAGGTATCTCTCTGTAGTTAACTACTATTACTGTTTGAGAAAATAAATTTCCCCTAAGCAGTGTTTATCTCATAGCATTGTTAAAGCATATCATTCTGGAGAAGCTGGTCTCTAGGTAATTTATTTTTCATTTGAAATGTCTTTCATTCTTAGGGTCATCCAAACATCCACTGTTAGTAAATTTCCTTTCACATGCCAGGTGCTGTTTCCATTTCTGAAAACAAACAAACAAACAAACAAATAAACAATAGCTAAATATCCCAGTCTTTGGAGACTTTTATTCTATTGTAACTATGATAGATGTCTCCTGTATACCAAAGCATTTTAATACATTTTCTCTTACTTTTTGAGAACTGCTTCAAAGTTGGACCTATTATTCTAAAGTTGAGAAAACAAGCAATGAAAGATGAAATGCCTTTCTCAAATATGAGGTAACAGTAGAAACTGGTTTTTTGTTTTGTTTTGTTTTTTGTTTTTTTTTGTCACAAGCATGTCTTTCTGGGTTGTAGCCATAAGTTTTCTCAGGTCCTGCCTGGCCCTGCAGTCCCTCAGTTGCTTATAAAATAATCATTCAGAGGCTTAATATTAATTATCAGCTGTGTGATCTATGGCAGGCCTCTTGCTAGCTAGCTCTTATAGTTGAACTCATCCCATAACTGTTAATCTACATACTGCCACATGTTCTGTGGCTTTACCTAGCATCCCATTACATGTTGCTCCTAGGATGTCAGTCTGGCATCTCTCCCATTCTGCCTTTCTCTTTCCTGTCTCTCTCCTTGGATTTCTTGCCTGCCTCTAAGGTGCCATAGGCTGAAGCAGCTTTTTTTATTAACCAATGGGAATAACATATATTCACATCATACAGAAAGACATCCCCCAGCACTGGGTGGCTTCACCCTCCCCAGTACAGCATTGCTCCACTCCCACCAAGGGTTTGATCCAGGTGAGGTAAGTTTTGATACCATTGAAACACGATGCACTCTTCCTTCCCTCTCATTAGTCACTGCCTCTTACAGTCATGCTGTTGAGTGGGGACAGCTGGAGAAGAGGCTTTACCAGCAGCTCTGACTATGTTGGTAGGAGATGACACTCTCCTGGGAGTTCTCTTCTTTGCGATGCACACATTCCACTGGAGGCATCTCTATGATTAAGTCCATGCCTTTTCTCTTCTTTTCTTTGCCTTTCTCTCCTTTCTTCCTTCCTCCTTTAATTTTTAATATTCATTCATTATTTTGTAAAGCCTGTTACATATTAGGTATTGTATTCTTGCTGCATAAAGTTAGGCAGCTTAAATAATTTAAAAATTAATCAACATAGTATATACATGTGATATTAAAAACGAATTATTACTTCAGAACTAATTATGGACTCTAGCAATTTCTACCCATTGCCCTTTATTGCCAGCTAGATCCCTTCCAATTGGTGACCTTCTTGCTGTTTAAAGCTGTTTCTTTGGCATTTACACACTTGTGGATTGTGTGCTGCCATCTTTGTTTGATGTATTTATCACTGACTTTCTGAACTTCTGAACTTTTCATGCAATGACCACAGTTTCCTCCATTTTCCTGATATAGTATATTGCAATTTTGAGTAAGCCATTCTTCACTGTTTAGTATTCATTATTATTCCTATGCAAATATTATTTACAAATGAGTTTCATGATATGATTATTTTTCTTCTTGCAAGTCCAACTGCTTTTTGCTAGCTTCTAGCACCATTTTTCTTAATATTAGAAATTTTAAATTTCATTTTGTTGTAGAAAAATCCTTCTTTGGAGAATTATATCACTTCCTATCTTTAAAAAAAAAAAAACCTTCAAATTTATCATTGTTTTTGCTTAGTATTCTTTTCTTCTTGATTCTCCATTTTCCTGATTTATCTTGCCAATTTACCTTTTTTAATTTTTTAAAATATTATTTTAACCAAGTTCTGTAAGTCCATTTTCACATGTGTATATAATTAGGAATTTTAAACATCGTCTCCCACACACTTCAGCACCACCCTTTTTCTTACCTTCCTTTGTTTAATTTTCAAATGAGCATAACACACCGAGGCCTGACTTTTCCCTACACCACACCCCTGCAGCTGTGGCGTTGTGATGACACGATAGTGCTTAAACAAATACTGCATCTTCTTGCCAAGTCCTGCTTCAGTCAAACCTCCCAGCAGTCATTCCTCACAGAGAGCTTGTCTGAAACCTGTAAAGAAGATGGTGGTGGGCTGGGGATTTACCTCAGTGGTAGAGTGCTTGCCTAGCAATCGCAAGGCCCTGGGTTCAGTCCTCAGCTCAAAAGAAAAAGAAAAAGAAAAAGAAAATGGTGGCATGGTGCATCAGCCTCTGGACACAGATGAGACTGAGACAATGAGTCTTTAGTTAGATCCAGAAACCATTATTTGATTCAAATTCCATTTCAAAATAAAGCCAACCTCCAGCCATCTATTAGCAGTTTCAAAATAGTAATAAGATAGGTATTTCATCTTTTCTTTTTCTTTTCTTTTTTGGTGTTGGGGTCAAATACAGGGTCTTGGGTATGCTAAGTGAGTACTCTACCCTGGAACTGTATCTTCAGCTCAGAATTTGAGACAGTGTTTCACTCTGCAGGCCACATTGGCCTTGAACCCACCGAATAAATGTCTCTGGCTGGCTTCAGAAGGACTCCGGTCTACCTGAGCCTTCTGATGCTGAGATGACTGCAATGTACCACCTTGTCTGGATGAAGGGAGCTTTCCAACTGCCTTCATTACAAACTAACAATAAATATAAGAGGTGATGCAAATGTAAATTACACTGGATTGAATATCACACAGTGTACACATGCCCTGAAACTTCGAGCTGTACTTCATAAATATATAACATTATGAATCATTGTTTAAGAAATTAAAAGAAAGGAAGCTAACCTCAAATCAAATTATATTTGTAGATAAACCATGGGTATTTACAAGGCTTCTAACAGACTAGGAAAAAGGGAGGCAGAAGAACAGTGAGTCCATGAACCCCAACACTATAAAATAAACACACATGCGCTCCCATATGGAGCGACTGTGGGATTCTGGAGCTGCACAAAAAGGCACACAGCTCCACTGAGGGAAGCAGGCAGGATACTGGATTCAGAGAGACAGTGTCTCCAGCATTCAGGATGCTTCTCTCCCACTGCTGCAGGCGGCGGCTGCATTAGCTTCTCAGGTAAATGCTGTCCATGTAATTACATTCTGTGTGATCTTAAGCAAAACTGGAAGTGCAATATCCTCAATTCAAAGGCAACAGGGCACACTACGCTTCGTGATAGCGCTGATCTTTGTTCTGTTCAGAGGTGCTTTCATCAGAAGAGCAAGGTGAGCTTTCTGCAGAGCAGTCGAGAAAGGGTTACAGACTCACTGTGATGAGTCCCTCTTTGACCTCCATCAGTGGCCCCTGAAAATGGCCCCCTAAAGCCAATCTTCAATTACTCTGTGCACATCGTGCAGATAGACACTGTTATGTGGCTTCTGCCAGATCAAAAGGAAGCTCAGACCAACCCAAAGCAGGCTGCCTCTGCCCTTTAATATGTAGAAAGCAAAATTCAACAAAACAGGTGCCCATGTTAATTGCTACTCTCAAGGGGGTGAGCCAGGGACAAGAAAATGAGCAAGCTTTAAAATTGTAGTCAGGGCAAAGACCTTGAGCGACAAGGTTAGCCAAGAAAGATTAAAAAAAAATCATCTAGTTAAAAACCTCACCAGTTGAATGGGATGACAGATGAATGATGGATGCAGGTGGGGAAATGGGATTCCCTTCAAAGAGAAGTGTGTGATGCGCAAGGCAATGAGGAAACTCAAGGTCCTGGTGCGCGGTGAGGGGAGCAGACAATGCCTGTCTGTAGCTCATTGTATTGTCAGAGCAGCTGAAATAAACCCTCTGGGGAGCCGCTATAAAAGAAGGCAAAACCAGGAGCAGCTTCCCATTTGGGTACAAATTTAGAGGAATTGTAATTGCCATTGTGCTACTTGTTAAGGTCAAGCTTTTTATGAAAAGAGGGGCATAATAAATAAATCTCTGAAGAAAGTGGGCTTGGAGCCAGGCATGTCAAGGCCCTATCCACAGTCAATTGGTTAGGGAGCTATTTGAAGTCTCACCAAGCCTTGAGGTTTACATCTGTACAATGGGAATAACAGCAAGCCCCTTCCCATCCTGTGTGAGTAGTTTCAATGGGTTTGAAGGAGCCTGGACAGTACCATGATGGAAGGGAGTGCTGTGAGAAGGGGAGCTGCTATTCAAATGCAGAAACACAGTGGAGAAGCAACATCTGAGTGCATTAAATGTGTTTGCAACAAGTTTTGTCCTGGAGAGTCCGGGGGTCATACCAATTCAGAATAAAAAGGATGAGCACCTGAGTGCATGATGAATGTTATTGATTATAACTGAAAAGGCAAATTAAGTAATTACCAAACAAAATTAGACATACAAAGATTTACACAACTTTTTGAAAACAAAACAAAGCAAAAAACTCAAGAGGACCCCGACTTGAAGACTATGTGACATACCCATACAGATAGATATATTTTATGTGCCAGTCAAGAAGTTGAAGAATTTAATCCTAAAAACAGAAACATTTTCTGCTTTAAACAGACAACGTTGTGTGAATTAGGAATCAGAGTCATTATTCCGTTTCATATCTTTGTTCCTTCAAACTAAACTACTGAAATTGTCTCATAACCTAATATTTAACAGAATGCCAGCATTCTACATTTGTGAATGAATGAAACAAATGGTTGTCGGTGTGTGGACTCCATCAAACCTCTATACCATCTGATTAGCTTTCTTATTTCATTTTTAACTTCCTTTTTATTTGTTCTTTGTGTTTTTCACATCATGCATCTCTATCCCATTCATTTCCCATCCCTTCATATCCATC
Organism: Onychomys torridus; assembly: GCF_903995425.1. Classification (NCBI taxonomy): domain Eukaryota; kingdom Metazoa; phylum Chordata; class Mammalia; order Rodentia; family Cricetidae; genus Onychomys; species Onychomys torridus. The sequence goes on along the minus strand of NC_050444.1, from coordinate 15,650,855 downwards.
CTCAGCCCTTGCAATTGCCCTCTCCCCCAATAAAATAAAATTTAAGGGAAAAAAAAAGGAAAAAAGAAAAAGGGAAAGTTTCCCTTGGGAAAAAGTGAAAATCTTGTCAAGGAAACCATATTGTGACACAGTGAGTCACATAGTAAACACCTTTGTCCATATCTTTACTTGTGAGTTCATTGAAAAGAGTCATTGGTCTGGTTCGAGGCATCTGGTTTCTGCTGCATTATCAAAGCTGGGCCCTCAATGCTATTCCTCTTGGATATCCTGTTGTTTGTTGTCTTGTGTTGTGGAGATCCTATAGCTCTGGGTCTGTCAGACTGGCCCCTTCACGTGCTCCTGAAGATCATGGATGGGGTGGATGTTGGGGTGGGACAACACATAACCCTGAATCTGGGCCTGGGTAGTCACAGGGTTAGTCAGCCTACCAGCTCTTCCCACTCATTACCACCAGGGTGAGTTCTCCAGCATTGCCCTTGTTAGTTCACCCTTGCAGTGATGAACAAGGTGGGGCCAGGTCTCCTGCTTTCATGCCCTCAGAGTTGACTCTCCCATGCCCCTGTGAACAGTGCCAGTTCTATTGTGCTGCCCAGGTGAGGTGTAGGGCCCTCTTTCCTGATTACTTCAGCCAGTGACGAAAAGGACCAGTTCTTCCTAGTATTGCAGCAGTGAGGTTTGGGACCAATTCTATACAGCCCTATCCTCTTGGCCTTGGTGGTATCAGGAGCCATGGACATCAATAGGGGCTGTGGCTACATCAGGGCCTGAACCCAGACATGAGCCCTGACAGCTGCCCAGGCCCAGACATCACCATGGCCCTGCATGGCAATTAAGCCCCCTACCTCAGCCATATGCCTCTGTCCACAGAACATAAATCATTTTTGCTTCTCTCTCTCCCCTCCCCCATACCACACTGTATATTTGCTCACCATAGTAGTGCCTGTCTTCCCAACACGGCATTTTCTCCTCAGAACCAGGGGCAGATGGCCCAGGCCCATATGTGGGTCTCCTGATAATGATTAGACTGTTGTGGCACTGGACAGAACCATGCTCTTTCATCACAGGATTATAGTAATGGGGCTCCTGGTTCATGTGGAGGTGCTGCTGGAGTCCTCTCAAGGGCCTGGGCTGTGATCCTTTGAGTTTCACCCACCCCAGCCACATGACCTTGGGTAGATGTGTGGCTGGTGTCCTTCTTATTTCATTCTGTGTCCTCACTTCAGAGCCAAACTCTTTCCATGGAGGTGTAAGGAATTCTGTGGTCCTCAAAAGCAATGATAGGACATTTGGAACACAAAAGACTCCCCGATTACCTTTATCTCAATCTATCTCACAGCAAAGTCACTGGCATCATTTTTAGCAAATGGCATGTTATTTTCTTGAAGTCAAACTGTCTGAATGTGTAGCAATGCCTTCAGGACCACCAGGTCTACAGGCAATTTTCTTCTTTGTCATGTGGATTTTTTCTTTCCCACTCTTTATAGCACAAACTTGGCTGTTAGTAGACCTGGCTAAATGTGAAACTGTAAGGTATTTTCACAAAGAATTAAAACACAGAAATGAACAATAAATGGCTGTGTGCGTAAGTTCTCCTTTTTTCACCCTGATACACTTGGGGAAAGAACACTGGAGACCCAAAATATGCCACCACCCATGCCTGGCTTTCCTTCTTTTCCCCACACTGTTACATCTTGATTTTTCTGCTGCACTATTAACACCAGCAACATTTTGACCTTACTGGTAGATCTGCAGAAACATTCCATTCTGACTTCTGCAATGAGTCCTTCTCTGTCCCACCAGCCAGCTCCCAAATAATGATACAGAGACATTATGAAGGCTTTGACTATAGCTTAGGCGGCTTGTTCCTAATTAGCTTTTATAACTTAAGTTAATGCATTTATATTGATCTATGTTCTATCATGTGGTGTTACCTCTCTTCCATCTTGCACCTCCTGTTTCCTTTCCATGTCTTTTGGCATCTTCTAGATTTCTCTCTGCCCAGAAGTTTCATCTATAACTCCTGCCTAGCTACTGACCATTCATCTTGTTATTATACCAATCACAGCAATACACCTTCACACAGTGTACAAATATCTGACAACAGACTTCTTTCCTTTGGAAAGAATGAGGTAGATGGGTTAAAGTACATTCAGTTTCAGATTTTTTTTTTAAAAAAAAGGTTTATATAGTTTCAGAATTAAAAAAAAAATCTCTCCCATAAATAATCTGGGTCAATTCTGGATGGCCAATTTTCTTCCTTTTCTGCCTATCCCAGAAACACCTTCCATCATTTTTCTCTTCTGCATGTATTTGCTCTTGATAGCAGAGGGAAAATAAATGGAATGGAAGAGGAAACAGGCACAGAGAAGAGTGTAGAGTTTGCCTAGGCTACAAAGAAGGCTCAGAAGCTGTTCACAGTTTCTAGGTGTCATTTTTCCTTAAAACTCCAGGATCAGATGCATAGCATCTTTTCTTTTGTTTGTTTGTTTGTTTGTTTCTTTTCTTTTCCAGAGCTGAGGACTGAACCACTGAGTTAAATCCCCAACCCTGCATAGCATCTTATATGAGTCCCCTCTGGTTGCCAGTTTAGGACATTTCCTAAGAAGCAGAGAAATAAATAACTTCCAGTTAAAACAAAATCCCAAATGATAGTCATTTATTCAGGATTGTGTTTCATTTGTATATTTACCTGGTTTCCTGGCACTGAAAACTACATAAAGGCAATGCTGACATTTGTTTGCTCATTAATTTCTTCCCACCTCCTACCAAACAGGTAGTATTTCATATGCATTTGCAGACTGAAGGTGAATGACAGTAGTTCATTTTTATGGACAGCATTTTTATGTCAGTTGCAGTTGTGGGAACTTGGCTTACCAACATTGTTCATCTTGTGTGACCACTGTGGCTCCTAACTCAGGGAAAAGTAAGTGTGTAAAGATGGTGCTCAGGACTAGTGGGTAGGGGGCAGAGCTGGGACTAGGGTTCAGGCAGGCTGCCTTCAGAACCGCTTAATAAACAACTGTTGTCTGATGAGAGTGCATATGGCTATAAAATACAACAAAGAGCTTTTCTACTCTCTACTTTTACATGGTCATTCATGTGGTACCAGATATAGGAGGGTGGGGTGGATTCTCTACAGATCAAGAAATTCTCTTGATCATCTCACTCAGTGATTCTCAACTTCCCTAATGCTGGGATCCTTTAATGTGATTCCTCACATCTTGGAGACCGCCAAACATATAATTATTTTGTTTCTACATAATAATTATAATTTCACTACTGTTAAGAATTGTAATGTAAATATCTGATATGCAGAATATCTAGTATGTAACCTTCAAAGGAGTCACAATCTACAAGTTGAGAACTGCTAATCTAACTCAATTCACTTCTGACACCACCAATTCAGAGAAAGTATCAGATCTCACAGGCAGAACTCCATCGGTTGACTGGAACTTTCATATGTTATTATCAATAGCAAGAGCAAGGACTTTTACCACTGAGGCACAGAATGCACAGCCAGGACAGGTGAGTGACCTGTCTACAGGTGCAACTGCACACCCACCTGGATTCTGCCCCTGGTGACCATTTCCCAAGTGATCACTTTCCAAGCCCACATCTTCTCAGCTAGCCCCCAACCCTGGGCTGAATCCTCCCCACCAGCCTCAAAAGACTTCTCACAAGCAGGCCCAGGCTACACAAGCCATAATAGTTGAGTGACCTGCAGCAGAACTGTACCCCTACCTAAATTCTGCCCACTGCGACACTTCCTTAGACCAATACCATTCCACCTTTCCCTGGCCCTGCTGCTGCTGGGCCCTGCCCTCAACCCCAGTGGACTTCCACGACTAAGGCACAAACCACACCAGCCACAATCTCTCTCACCAGTCAACAAGCATCCCTTCCCCAGAACTCCAGCAGACTCCATAGGCCTAGATATAATCCACATCAGTTCAAAGAGCAGACACCATAGGCTCATGTGTAGTTCACACAATTCAAAAGAAGAGCCCCAACAGCTCTATCAGGGGCCAGGATGGTCCTAGGTACCCCAGAAGAAAACTCAGGCTCTAATGGAGGCCAGGCCAGATCTAGAGACCCAAGAAGACTTCAGCTTTACTGGAGGCCAGACCAGATCAAGGAACCCAAGGCCCCACAAACCCCAGCAGAGACACCCTACAGGTCCTGAAGACTTGCTATTCACTAGAACTCTTGGCCACTTAGGACAAAAGACCAGACAGGAAACAGAAACCAAGGAACAAAACACCTAGCCAACAAAGACAACACAGAAATCAACACCTAGACTGATAGTCAGCCCAAATACCGATGACTAAATGGCAGTGTGACAACACAATCAATAACAGAAAGGGAAATATGTCACCACCAGAATGCAGCAACAAGATCTGAACATTCCAACTCAGCTGGAAAATGACCTTAAAGATAACTTTATGAAAATCATAGAGGTCCTTAAAGAAGAAATAAAAAAAAAATCCCTTAAAGAAATGGAAGAATAGATAACCAAAAAAAACTTGGAGGAAATCAGTAATTCTCATTATGAATGTCAAGAAAACCAAGAGAAAACAATTAGTTGACAGAAACAAATAAAACTGTTCAAGACCTGAAAATGGAAATAGAAGAAATAATAATAATTAAAAAACACATACACAAACAGGGAATTTTTGAAATAGAAAACCTGGGTAAGCAAACAGGAACTATAGATCACCAACTGAATACAAGAGATGGAAGAGAGAATCTCAGACATTGATACAATAGAGGAAATTCATCAGTCAAAGTAAATGTTAAATGTAAAAATTCCTAAAACAAAACATCGAGGAAATCTGGACACTATGAAAAGACCAATCTAAGAATAATAGGAATAGAAGAATGAGAAGAATCCCAGCTCAAAGACTCAGAAAATATAATCAACACAATCATAGAATAAGATTTTTCCAGTAAAAAGCTTACAGAATACCAAATAGACTGGACCAGAGAAAAAAAGTCCCCTTGCCACATGATAATCAGAACATTAAACATACAGAATAAAGAAAAAGTATTAAAAGCTGCAAAGGAAAAAGGCCAAGTAACATATAAAGGCAGACCTATCAGAATTACACCTGACTTCTCAATGGAGACTCTAAAATCCAGAAGAGCTTGGACAGACCTCTTGCAGACACTAAGAGACCACAGATGCCAGCCCAGAAAAACTTGCAACCATCATAGACAGAAAAAAAATAAGATATTTCATGACAAATTCAAATTTAATCAATATCTATCCATAAATCCAATTCTATATAGAAAGTGCTAGAAGGAAAAGTACAACCTAAAGAAGTTAACTTCACCCACAAAAACACAGGCAATAGATAATCCCACACCATAAGGAAACATACATACACACCACCACCCTTAATATCTCTCAACATCAATGGATTCAACTCACCAATAAAAAAAGTAGGCTAAGAGAATGGATATGAAAACAGGATCTATCCTTCTGCTGCACACAAGGAACACACCTCAATATCAAAGACAGACATTGCCTCAGAGTAAAGAGTTGGAAAAAGATTTTCCAATCAAGGACCTAATAAGAAAGCTGGTGTAGCTATCCTAATATCTGAAAAAATAGACTCCAAACCAAAAGAAATGGAGAAGGACATTTCATACCTATCACTGGAAAAAAATACCAGGATGCTGTTTCAATTCTGAACGTCTATGCCACAAATGTAAGGGCACTTACATTCATTAAAAAAAAAAAATTACTAAAGCTTAAATCACATATCAAATGCCACACATTAATTGTGGGACACTTCAACACCCCACTAACATTAATGGACAGGTCATCCAGACAGAAACTAAACAGAGAAATAAGGGAACTAGTAGATATTATGACTCATTCAAATGTACCTCACAGATATCTACAGAAAGTTTCACCCAAATACCAAAGAATACACCTTCTTCTCAACACCTCATGGAACCTCTTCAAAATTGACTACTCACTCAGTCACAAAGTAAGTCTTAACAGATACAAAAAATTTAGATTAACCCCCTTTATCTTATCAGATCATTGAATTAAAGTTGGAGTCCAGTAACAACACAAACTACAGAAAACTCATGAAACAAAACAACTCTCAACTGAATAACCACTGGATCAAGGAAGAAATAAAGAAAGAATTAAAGATTTCCTAGAATTCAATGAAAATGAATGAACAACAAACCAAAACTTAGGGGACACAATGAAAGCAGTGCTAAGAGAAAAGTTCATTACAGTAAGTGCCTTTGTAAAGAACTTGGAGAAATTTTATACTAGTGACTTAACAGAACACCTGAAAACTTTAGAACAAAAAGAAGCAAACACACCCAAGAGGCATAGACACCAGGAAATAATCAAACTGAGGGTTGAAATCAATAAAATAGAAACAGAATAGTACAAAGAATCAGTGAAATACAGTTTGCTTTTGAGAAAATCAACAGGACAAATAAACTCTTATCCAAACTAACTAAAAGACACAGAGGAAATATCCAAATTAACAAAATCAGAAACTAAGAGGGATATAACAACAGACACTGAGGAAATCTAGACAATCATTAGGTCTTAGTACAAAAACCTGTACTCCACAAAAATTGGAAAATCTAAAAGAAATGGACAAATTTCTTGATAGGCACCACATACAAAAATTAAACCAAGATCAGAAAACAATTTAAACAGACCTATAACCCCTAAGGAAATAGAAGCAGTCATTAAAAGTCTCCCAACCAAGAAAAGCTCAGAGCTTGATGGTTTTAGTGCAGAATTCTACTAGACTTTCAAAGAAGAGCTAATACCAGCACTCCTCAAATTATTCCACAAAATAGAAACAGAAGGAACAGTGCCAAATTCTTTTTCTGAGGTCACAATTACCCTGACACCCAAACCATACAAAGACTCAATAATGAAAGAGAATTACAGACCAATGTTCCCCATGAACACTGATGTAAAAATAATCAACAAAATACTGGTAAACTGAATTCAAGAACACATAAAAAAGACTATCCTCCCTGATCAAGTGGGCTTCATCCCAGAGATGCAGGGATGGTTCAACATGTGAAAATCTGTCAATGTAATCCACTATATAAACAAACTGAAAGAAAAAAAAAACCCCATCTCATTAGATGTTGAAAAAGCCTTTGACAAAATCCAACACTCCTTCATAATAAAAGTTCTGGAGAGATCAGGGATACAAGGAACATGCCTAAATATAATAAAAGCAGTATACAACAAGCCAATAGCCACATCAAATTAAATGGAGAGAAACTTAAAACAATTCCACTAAAATCAGGAACAAGACAAAGCTGTCCACTCTCTCCATATCTATTCAATATAGTACTAGAAGTTCTAGCCTGAACAATAAGACAACTAAAGGGAAGGGATACAAATTGAAAAAGGAAGAAGTCAAAGTATCAATGTTTGCTAATAACATGATTGTATATATAAGTGACCCCCAAATTCTACCAGGGAACTCCTATAGCTGATAAACACCTTTATTCAAGTGACTGGATATAAGATTAAATAAAAAAAAATTGGTAGCCCTCTTATATACAAATAATAAAAAGGCTGAGAAAGAAATCATGGAAACAACACCCATCACAATAGCCACAAATAATTTAAAATGTCTTGGTGTAACTATAACCAACTAAGTGAAAGACTTGTATCACAAGAACTTCAAGTGTTTGAAAAATAAATTGCAGAAAGTATCAGAAGATGGAAAGATCTCCCAATGCTCATGGATCAGTATGATTAACATAGTAAATATGGCAATTCTATCAGAAAGCAATTTGCTAGAGGCATCACTACCCCTGATCTCAAGATCTACTACAGAGCTACAGTAATGAAAACAGTATGGCGTTGGCATAAAAACAGACACAATAATCAATGGAATTGAATTGATGAACCAGTCATAAATCCACACACCCATGGACACTTTTTTTTTCTCAAAGAAATCAAAACATCTTCAACAAATGGTGCTGGCATAATTGGATGTCAGCATGTAGAAGAATGTAAATCAATGCATATCTATCACCCTGCATAAAACTCAAATTCAGGTGGATCAAAGACCTTAACATAAATCCAGTTACATTGAACCTAACAGAAGAGAATGTGGGAAACAGCCTTGAATGCATTAGCATAGGAGACAACTTCCTGAAGAGAATACCAGTAGCACAGAAACTAAGATTGACAGTTAATAAATGTGACCTTATGAAATTGAAAAGCTTCTGTTAGGCAAATGACATGGTCAAAACAGCAGCCTACAGAATGGGAAAAGATCTTCACTGACCCCACATGGGACAAAGGGCTGATCTCTAAAACGTATAAAGAACTCAAGAAAGTAGATATCAAAACAAAACAAAACCCCAAATAATCCAATTTAAAAAAAGTGGTGTACTGACCTAAACAGATAATTCTCAATAGAAGACTCTCAAAGGGCAGAGAAACACTTAAAGAAATGTTCATCATCCTTAGCCATTAGGGAAACACAATCAAAAGGACTCTGAGATTCCTCTCATCTTACACCTGTCAGGATAACTCAGATCAAAAACACAAGTGACAGTTCATGCTGGTGAAGATGTGGAGCAAGAGAAACACTCCTCCATTGCTGGTGGGAGTGTAAAGTTGTGCAGCCACTTTAGAAGGCAGTATGGAGGTTTCTCAGAAAATAGGGAATCTATTTATCTCAAAACGCAGTTAAACCACTTCTGGGCATACATACCCAAAGAATGCTCAACCACACTGCAATAACACTTGCTCAACTATGTTCATAACAGCTTTACTTGTAATAGCCAGAACCTGGAAACAACTTAGATGTCCCTGAAATGAAGAATAGATACAGAAAATTTGGTATATTTACACACGGGAGTATTATCCAGGTGGTAAAAACAATAACATCAGGAAATTAGAAAGCAAATGGATGGAACCAGAAAAAATCATCCTGAGTGAGGTAACTGAGACCCAGAAAGACAAACATGGTATGAACTCACTCATAAATGGATATTAACTGTAATATCCAATGTAAAGGATAACCATGGTTCAATCCATAGACCCCAGAGAGTCTAGGTAACAAGGAGGGCCCAAGGTAGGGATGCCTGTATCTCCCAGGGAAGGGGAAGTAGAGAAGATCTCCTGGTTAGACTGGGGACAGGAGGGCAGGAGAACTTGAGGGGTCAGGTTGGGGGAGTGGCCAGAGGAGGAGAGTGCTACTGAGAAAGATGATTGTAAAGGAGGGCTTTATAGAGTTGGGTGGTTGTCTGATGAAGGGTATCTTCCATGAATCTACAAGGATGGCCCCAGACTCCTGGCAGCAGAGGATGCATACCCCCAACTGGCCACTCCCTGCGATCGGATTGGTGACTACCCCGTTTGTCAGTGGAGAGCCCTTATCCAGTGACTGATGGAGGCAGATTCAGAGGCCCATAGTCACACATTAGCCTGAGTTCTGGAGCTCCTGAAGTCCTGCTGAGGAGAGGGAAGAGAGATTGTAGGAGCTAGGAGGTGAGGGACATTGCAAGAAATTTCACATGAGCCTGTCTCATGGGAACTCACAGGGTCTGACCAACAACCAGAGAGCCTGGCTTGTCTTTCTTGGGATAGATGTTTTCTATTCTGCTTTCAATTGCTGTGATAAACACTGTGACCAAAGTAAGTTAGGGTATGAAAAGATTTATTTCAGCTTATATCGCACCATGAGGGGATTGAGCACCAGAACTCAAGGCAGGAATCTGGAAGCAGAAACTGAAGTGGAAGCCATAGAGGAGTGCTGCTCCCTGGCTTGCTCTCCAAGGCTTCTTCAGCCTGCTAACTCACATACCCGGTGATGGAGCTACATAGTCATGGTCACAGGTCAGTGTGATGGGTGAAATTTCTCAGTTAAGCTTCCTTGTTCCCAGATGATTCTAGCTTGTATCAAGTTGATAGAAAACAACTCAGCACAATGTTTGTCATGATCATTATCATTATCATCATCAATTACTACTTTTTGAAAATTACTATCAAGTCAATTTCCTCATCCATTTCTTTTGGGCTATTTGATTTGCAGGGCTGCAGTTGTTCATAACAGCCCCTTATGAGCCTCTGTAATTATGTGGTATTGGTTATAATATTTCTTTTTTGTATTTATTATATATATTTGAATTTTTCTTAGTTTATTAAGTTTCGTCAACTTTATCTTAGTAAGAAATCAACTCTAACTTTCAATAGTATTTTCTATTTTTCTTATCTGTTTTACTTTTACATTCTGATCTTTTCTTAAATTTTTGTTTTGTTAGCACACAAAGTAATGGGACTCAACATGACTTTTCCATATATATATATATGTTATACTATATTCCCAATATCCCCTACTGTCTGCCCCTCCCCCTTGTTATTTCTCTTCCTGTCTCCAAATGATTCCACCTGCTTGTGTGGCATATATGCCATTTTTTGGAAAGATTTACTTATTTTTTTTTTTTTTTATGTATTTGAGTGTTCTATCTGCATGAATGCCTTTATGCAAGAAGAGGGCATTAGATTGCGCTATGGAGGGTTGTGAGCCACCATGTGGGTACTGGGAATTACACTCTCAATGTCTGGAAGAGCAGTCAGTGGTCTTAACCACTGAGCCATCTCTCCAGCCCCATATAGGTCTTTTTTTCTAATGTTTCTCCCTCCACCCTCCCTTTAGACCCCTTCCCCCCGATAGTACCCTTTCTGTATTCATGTACACACATACACACACACACACACACACACACACACACACACACACACACACACATACACACACACTCACATATATGTATAAGTAGATATCAAAATCTAGATTTTACATATGAGAGAAAATATGCACTTTTAATGAGTCTTGTTTAATTAGCATAGTGATCTTAGTTTCATGCATTTTCCTGAAAACTCTTCTTTCCCACTGAACAAAATTCCATTGTGTATGTACCACATTGTCTTTATCCACTCATCTGCTGATGGGAATCTTCCATACCTTGGGTATTGTGAATAGTGCAGCAGTAAACCATAGATATGCAAACATCTGAGTTATGCTGACTTTGAATCCTTTGAGTATGTACCCAGGAGTGCTATAGCTGGGCCATAGTATGATTCTGTTTTAAGGTTTTGAGGGAACACAACTCTAACTTCCATAGAGGCAGCAACAGTTTACATTCCCATCATAGTGCATAAGGGTTGCTCTTTCCCTACATCCTTCCCACATTCATTAACCTTTGTTTTCTTGATGAAGCCATTCTGACTGGAGTGAGATGGAACTGCAAAGCATTTGTACTTTGCATTTCTGTAATGGGTTTTAAAAAGGTGTTTAATACTTATTCTAATATATGTCAGGTGTTTGTATTTCGTTCCTCTGAGAAATTAGTTTAATTTGTTACCCATTTCTACAGATTAGATGATTTGAACTTTTGTTTAAATTTTAGAGTTCTTTATGCATTCTGAATGTTACTCCCCTACCCTATGCTTACAGATTCCATCCTCTTCTGACAGATGTCCCTTCACTTTCCTTTCTGTGTAGAAGCTTTCCAACTCTTAGGATTCCTTCTCTTGATACAAGATTTCACTTTTGAAAGTCTTCCTATTTCCATGTCACAAAGTGCTTTTTCATTTTTTCCTCTAGCAGATTCAGGGATTTGTAGCTATTTTGATTGATACTTGTGTGTGTGTGTGTGTGTGTGTGTGTATGTGTGTGTGTGTGTGTGTGTGTGTGTGTGTGTGTGTGTGTGTGTTTGTGTATGTGTGTGTGTGTGTGTGTGTGTGTGTGTGTGTGTGTGTGTACAGAATGAGTGCTATGGGTTTAGTGCCATTCTTTTACTTATGGATATCCATTTTTTCCAGTAACATTGGTAAAGAGGCTTTTTTCTAGTGTTTATTTTTGTTACTTGTAATGATGATTAATCATATCATAACTTTTCAATTGCTTGTTCATCAATATAGTCTTGTGGTTTTTAAAGCATTGCTATGTTTGCACTTTCAAACTAGAGTTAAAATTACTGTATGTATTAAAATTTCAATAATATAGCATGCTCAATATGAATGGTCCCTTACCACTAATGGTTTTTTTTTTCTTTATTCACAATACTAATTCTACCTCCTCCTTCTCCACTTCCTTCTTTGACTGGGTCTCATTGTATAACTTGAGTTGGCCTCACTACATACCTCACTACACAGTTCAGTTTGAATTCAAATCTGCAATCTCTCCACCTCGATTCTCTAGTACTGAAATTATATACATGCACTACCATACCATCTGGTGGTTGTTTGGTTTCACCATTAAGAACTTTCTCGTATTTCTCATAAGTAAATATCCCTGGTAAGGAATTCCTTCAGCTTCTATTTGAATGAGAATGTCTTAATCCCTTCTTCAGTTGTAACAGGTGACTTTGGTATGTAACATATTTTTGACTTGCATGCTTTTAGTTTTTCTGACACTTTGAATTGGCTGTCTTCCTTTCATCTAGCCTGGGAAGTCCACTGATAGTTCAGCAGAAGTTCCCTGTAAAACAGGGAGACTCCTCTTTTGCTACACTAAGAAATTCATACCTTTGATTTTTTAAGAGTTGACTTAAAATACTTTGTCTTTGTAAATGTTTCTGTGAAGATATGCAGTGACCATGGCAATTCTCACAAAGGAAAACATTTAATGGAGGCTATCTTAAAGTTCAGAGAATTAGTGCATTATTATCATGGCTGGTGGTAATGGTGGTGTGCAGGTAGACAGGGTGCTGGAGAAGGAGCTGAGAGTTCTATATCTTACTCTGCAGGCAGCAGAAGCAACTCTGTGTCACCCTGAGCACAGCCTAAGCAAAGGAGACCTCAAAGTCCTATAGTAACATACTTCCTCCATTAAGGGGCCACACCTCCTAATAGGGACCATTTCATTTCAAACCACCTCATACAGCTTGATGAAAACTTTGTGTTTAACCTGTTGGCCACTTTTCCACAAATATATTTGAGTTTCACATCTTTCTCAACATCTTATAGTTTTTAATCTATTATTTCTTTAAATACACTCTCTAATTTTTTTCTCTTTGACTTTTCTCTCTGGAGGTACCAAATCTTTGAATTGTTTCTCTTGATGATGCTCACATATCACAAGCTTTCTTAACTTCTTTTCTGAGTGGTTACTTCTGCATTATTTCTTCTCCAGTTCACAGATCGACCATCTACGTCAACAGGCTGTTTGTGAAGCTTTCTGTTGATTTTTCCATTTTATTCATTATGTGTTCAGCTCCAGAATATTACTTGGGTTTTTGTTTTTGTTTTTGTTTTTTGGTGCTGAGGATCAAACCCAGAGCCTTACGCTTGCTAGGCAAATGCTCTACCACTGAGCTAAATCCCCAACCCTTTTTTTAAAAGACAGTTTCTAGCTTATCATTGATCTTATTCTGTCCATTGTTATTCTCTTGCTGACACTCAATTGTTTATCTCTCTCTCTGTGGCTTTCTGAGATCTCTTAATGCTATGATTTTTGTCAGGTCTGGTTTCATTTATTAGGGTCAGTTTTGAAAGTGTCTTCTGGTTTTGGTGTTGTTATCTTGCCATTTTATGTATCTTCAAATCTTTGATAATCATTTTCACACTAATTTTTAAGTTACATTATTTATTTAGTGTGTGTGCATGTGTGTGTATATGTGTGTAGGTGTGTGTACCATGGTATATATAGAGATCAGAGGACAGCTTGTGGGATCTAGTTCTCTCCTTCTACTGTGCAGGTCCTGAGGGACTGAACTCAGGGTATTAGGATTGGCAGCAGGAGCTTTTATGCACTGCTCTATCTAGCCACTCTAGATAGAGTACAGAGAGTTAGGGGTACCTTATAGACTAGTCATGAGGAAAGGATGTGTATATAAAACATTTGTAGCAGCAGGGATCCTAATGGAGCATATGATATAATTCATTGGATACTTCAGTGTAGCTGAAATTTTCCTGGTCGTGCTTGGCTTCTGTGGCCCTGAAGCAGCCACTTGGACCCAAGTAAACACGCAGAGGCTTATATTAATTAAAACTGCTTGGCCATTAGCTCAGGCTATTGACTAGCTTTAACACTTAAATTAACCCATAATTCTTATCTATGTTTAGCCACGTGGCTTGGTACCTTTTCTCAGTTCTGCCTCCACATCTTCCTTCTTCTGTGTCTGGCTGGCGACTCCTGACCCTTCCCAGAATTCTCTTCTCAGCTTGTCCCACTTATACTTCCTGCCTGGCTACTGGCCAATCAGTACTTTATTTATTAACCAATCAGAGCAACACATTCACAGCATACAGAGCAATATCCACAGCACTTCAATTTTTTTTGTTTGTTTTTGTTTTTGTTTGGTGTATTTTGGTCATTTTGAGCAAATATCAGACTGATGTAATATTAGAGAAGTCTGTATTTTGCTGCAGGGTTTAAGAATGGATGCAGTCCATTATGATAAGAAGCTCATTAAAGCAGAGGCAAGGCAGCTAGTCAAATGCTGACAGGAAGTAGGGAGAGATGAATGTTATTTCTCTGCTCATTTGTCTCTTTTGACTCAGTCTAGAACCCTAGCTCATTGGAACAGTGCCAGTCAGAGAATGTCTTCCTTCCCATTAAGCCTTTCTGAAAATACTTTCATAGGTAATTCCCAACACTGTATTCATGGGTGATTCTAAATCCTGTCAAGGTAACAATCAAGATTGACTCCCACAGGTCTGATTCTTGTCAATGTGACACCCCTGTCTTAATTTTGATTCATAATATTCTACTTTGGTCCTCAAAGTCTCATGAAGATTCATTCTGTTCATACATAACAATTTTCCAAATATTAACCATTCTAATATTGCTGAAATGTCCACAGTTTCAAGTGTCTTCCAAGACTCAAGGCAATGCTTCTATTGTGAGCCTTTGTAAAATTTTTAAAATATCTAGGCTACATATCTGTCATACCATAGTTGTGGTGTTTTGAAAGAAAATGGCCTGCATAGAGAGTCAAACTTTTAGGAGGTGTGGCTTTGTTGGAGGAAATAAGTCACTATGGGGTGTCGCGCCCGCCTCGACCAGCAAGGAAGACGCGATACCGGGATCCTTCTCATTACAGTTTATTCAGACCTTTGATTAGTTGCATTGTGTCTCTCTCTCTTGGGGCAAGCCTCTCCCAGCACCTAAGTAGGGCTGGGCTGCCAACCCCAAGCAGCCACGTGGGCACTGTCCACAGGTTCACGCATATGCCAGCAACACACGAATCCAGCCACAGCCAAATAAGGAGCTGTTTACCATAAAGAGTGTTTGCCATCGGGAAGGCAGAGGGTAGAAGCCAGCACCATCTTTAGGGTGTGGCTACACGCAGCTCTCTACAATGGGGGGATGGAGGTCTCCTTTGTTCAAGCTTCACCCAGTGTGGCACACAATTACTTCTGCTGCCTGCAGATCAAGATGTAGAACTCTCAGCTCCTTCTCCAGCACCATGTCTGCCTTCACATTGCCATGTCTTACCACAAAGATAATGGACTAAACCTCTGAAACTGTAAGCCAGCCCCAAATAAGTGCTTTTCTTTATAAGAGTTGCCATGGTCATGGTTTCTCTTCACAGCAGTACATACTGTAACTAAGACAATAGTACAAAATAAATATTACCAATCTAAAAGAGAGGATGGAGATCATAACAAAGCAAGATGAAGCAATGTCCAGTTAATACAAAATCCTACTTCATGTCCAGCATCTGGGGCTCCTTATAGTAATATTATGACTCTAACATACCTAAGCAGTCTGGAGTCTTCAGTTCCGCTATTTGTAATGTTGCTGTCTCTTGGGCAAGCTCTACTCCCTGCTTGCAACTTTGCTTAGCAGATGCCCCATGGTTCAGGCATTCTTAACATTATGGAGTCTCTACTGCAACTTAGGATTCACCTAAATACCTCCATATAATGGACTTGGAAATACCTGCCATACCTTGATATCTCTTCAGGGACTCTGACTCTGCCACATAGTGCTAAGCCTTATCTACTCCTATGACCCTTTTAAATCCAGAGCACAGCAACTGAGGTTGCACCTCCATGAATGGCCTCTCCTGGCCTCTGACAGTGCCAAGTATCAGCTTCTGTCTGTGGAGCTTTCAATCCTGTAGCTTTTGTGCTTTCAAAATTATTACCATGTGGTAGACTCTTATTGACATTTTGGGATGCAGCCTTGTCTTTGTGGACTACATCTTCTGGACACTGATGCTGAGGAAATACTTCCCAGAGAATTTCACCAAAATGATGCTAGTTTCTTACTAATCACAACTGATTCTTCAGCCTCAACCTACCAGCATCAATTGTCTCAGTAAAACAAAGCTTTCACTCCTACATATTTATAATTCCAAATATTACATAACTATTCTTGGTGGAGTCATAGCTATTGCTTCCCTTTCACAAGCCAGGACCCCATTGTGTATATTTTTTCTCAAAATTTCTATGTTCCAACTTCCCACAACAGCTCATTAAACTTGCAGAATTAAGTTCAATGGTCTTTTCTAGTTCAAAACTCTAAAATTCTTCCACAAACTTCCTAAAAATATACCCAACATAGTCAGATCCAACATTCACAGCAACATTCACTCAGTACCAAGTTCTTTCTTTGCTTTCTGTTGCTGTGATAAAACATTAACCAAAAGCAATATTGGAGAGAAAAGTTCAAAGTTTCTTTAAAATATACTAGTTTACAGATTACAGTCCATCATTGAGAAAGCCAGGGCAGGGTCTCAAGGCAGGAACCTGGAAGCAGGAACTGAAGCAGAGGCCACAGAATTTCTGCTTCCTGGCTGGCTCTTTACAACTTATCCAGCTTACTTTAGTATACAACTCAGGACTACCTGTCTAGGAATGGTAGCACTCATATTCTTCTGGCCCCTCTAGCATCAATCAATAAACAAGAAAATTCCCCACAGATACTCACAGGGTTATCCAAAAAAGGCAGTTCCTCAACTGGGTTTCTTGTTCCTGGGCTATTCTAGCTTGTATGAGTCCTTACACCCCACTAAAACCTCACTCTTCACCGTTTGCATTGCTATTTAGCATTGTAGTCACCTTTACTTCTACTATAATTATAAGCTCTGCTTATAGCACTTTATGCCTTCTCTAGTCCATAGCTACAAACTATGTTCCCCACAAAACCAGTTCCAAAGTTCTACAAACTGCATTGTCAGGTTTATGACCCTCTTTGGTACCATTTTTTTTTTAATATTAACTATGTTTCCAATTGCTCTAACTACCAGACCAAAGGAAATTAAAAGAAGAAGATTTTCATCCAGCTTGTGTTTAAGACATATGATAGGAGGGCATGGTAGTGGGCCATGATATGGCTAACTGGGAGCACTGCATCTGCAGTCTGGAAGCAGAGAAAGGTAGATTTTGTGTCCCACTTGATTTCTTATTTGTATTTGATCTCAGGCTACTACTGACAGGATAATGCCACCCACATTCAGGGTAAGTCTTCCTTTCTTAGTTAAATATCTCTGGGAGTACCCTTACAGATATTCTTGTGAGTGTTTTCAAGATGATTATCTGTCTTGTCAAGTTGAATATCAAGACTAACCACCAAAGATGTGTTTTCCTTTATTGAGTTCTGAGTACTGGCTTGGGGAGTCTTCATCTCTCTTCTTTGTTGCCAGCTTTCTCTAACTACTGAGGTACGCTGATCTTCTGATCATCTGTATATATTGTTGGGCTCACATAGGCAGACTCCTTGGTCACTGTTCCTAAGAGACAGAGAAGTCAAACTCACTAGTTTTTCTCTTTATCCTGTGGAATGATCACAAGTGGAGAGACATGTGGAGGTGCTTCCTTTGATGCCTAGCTGTGCTTCTCTGGGCAGGATGGCATTGGCACAGAAGAATTATTTTATTTATATTTAATATATCTATCCTGTTTCTTTCTTCTCTGATGGTATTCTGAAACTCCTGAACCCCAGCAAAGATATTTTCATCTGTAGCTGTTTGTTAATTCAGTATACCTTGAATAGTAGAGAATTTATATTGTGCAATCTTGTTGGGGTCACACACTATGGACCAATGATGCATTCCTAGTGGCTGCCATATAACTTTCAGAATCTCATCATGGAAGGAAGTTGTTTTCTTGCCTGAAGTTTTACTATGTGAATTGCTTTTCTGATTGGTCATGATTCTTATGATTCTCTTCCTTGTCAAGAAGTCATAATAAATGTTCTCTGAGCCTGATAGCAGTCAATTTTAACCAAGACAGCAGAAGAGTGATTCTTCCTGAAAGGGATTTGACTACTCTTGTATGTTTTATATTTTATAAACAACTTGACAGCTTATAAAATCAGAAACAAACAAAAATGTATTTTGAAATATTTTGGATTACATATATCAAATTGGAGAAAATTGGTATTTTTCCAGAATTGAGTTATTAAGTTTCTAAATATGAGTATTTAACTAGCTTCAGTAATGTTTTATAGTTTCCTTCATACTTTTAATTGGGTTGATTCATTCAATGGCATATCTAGTATTTTTACATTATAATTTTAAAAAAGGAAATCTCATTTTTAGTTTCTATGGCTAAGATATAAAAATAGATGATATCTTAAATATTAAGACTGTACTTGGTAAAGCTATTGAAATCACTTGTTTCAACAATTATAGATCAGTGTTTTTTAAATTAATTTTAGTAATTAAGATTAAGGGCCTTTTCAAAATAACCTTTTCTGTGTTCCATCTGCTGCCCCTGCAAGAGAGCTTGATCATATATTCAGAAAAGTTTCCCAAATGATTTTGTTGTAAAAATCTAGTTGCGAGCTACTGTTCTGTACCAATGCAATGATGTGAAATGTAAATCAATTTTCTGTACAGTATAAGTCCTAAATATGTTTTGCTTCCAACTATCTGAGTAACTGAGGCAAAACATACATTGTTTTAGACACATTTGTCAGAATTTCTTTTTACCTTTGATCAGATAAGAGTAGACCATAAAAGCAACTAGTAGAAATTCAAAGACAAAAATTGTTTGTAAGAATAAAAAGGGATTTAAAGGTGAGATTCTTTGAATCCTTTAGAAGGTCTGTGGCAGAAAGGATGTCAGAAATGGAGGTGTCTGGACATGTTCTCTCTTGGCCAAGATCTCTACAAACAACCAAGTACAATGAGTAAATCATTTTTAAATGGATGAGACTAGGAATCCAGATGTTTGGAAACCAGATACTAGCTGGTAATGCACTGCATCCCATCATCCAGACTCTTCCTCAGGGAAATGAGAGTGAAGCCAGGCACTGTGCTTTCTAAATAGCCTCTGGAAACCAATCTTGTTGTCACCAACATCCCAACTTTGTTTCAGCTGGCAATTTGCCAATATCTGTTTGGCAAGGACTTTTTCCCCTTGACTTTCAGACATATATTTTCCCATTTTAAATCACTGAACCTAACACACAGCAGAGCAAGAAGATTGGAATCACATCAGCTGTACTCCAACCTATTCGCAGGAAAACCTCCAATCTTCATATTTAAAGTATTATTTTTGCCTTCAAAATCTTGGCAGCATAAATTATCAGTGTGTGTATCACTGTTCAGAGTAATCCAAAGAAGTAAAAACATATGTCTGTGTAGCCACACAGGTGGCTCTTCGCAGTTACTTTGAGTTTTACAAAGCAAATAGGTCAAATGCAGCAGTTATAAAGTATAGAATATTTATATGCCATGTTACTAGTATTTTAATTTAAAGGTTATTTGGATTTTACAAATGACATGATTACTATATGAGAAGCTTATTATGCAATACAAAATCAATAAATTTATTATTTGACTGGAATAAGGTCAAACACACCTTTTTAGTTCTTTGACCACTTTTTGAGTATAAAACTCATCCAATTATTTATTGAGTGCAAAGGAATATGTACTAGGAAGGGGACAGAGTGTTTCCTTGGAAGCTAGTTGGCCAGATAAATCACGTCAGCATTGCATAAACCAGCAAAGAGATAATTAAGTCATTTAAATGTAAGGTTTCTTGGCTTCCCTTTCCCATTTTTTCCCCTTGTCTCTTGGAAGCAGAAACTATGGATCCTGTCCCATGTCCTTCTCCAGGCTCATCTTAACATCCTGTATTCTCCCTGAGGTAAGTACACACACTCTCCTTTTATTGAGAAGAAAAGAGTATTGAGAACAAATGCTAGCCAAGATTCATATGCTACATGATAGATTTCTGTACAGCCATGTAAGTGTGTGTGTCTTGACCTCACTTTATCTCAAATTGATCTATTTATGTATCCTTTCTCCTTTAGGCTGTAAATTCTGGCAGGATAGGGGTATGGCTCATTCATCTCAGTGCTTCTAAGACCTTATATAATAGGTGATAAGGAATATTTCTTGAATAAAACTCAGTTGAAGACCATCTAGAAAACAACTTATTTACTTTAGGCATAATGAGATGGACCAGATGGTAAAGTGATGAGCACAGGTTTCCATGCTAGGCAGTGGCAATGACCTTCTTCCCTGCTGAAAAGTCTTAAAAGCCAGCACTTATTTATTTACTTATTTATCTATCCATTTATTTATTTACCATTGACCATTTGTTCACTCTGTTGTATGACTCAACCAGAGAAACACATTAAGCATATGAGGCCACTTGGAAGCATTCTAAGATGTTTTGGGCAGTGGGACCATCATTTGGCTCATGGTCCTTGGCTTTCCACATTCTGTTCTCATAGTCCCAGATGGCAGCTTAGCATAATTTCCCATGCACTGTGCCCAGCTAAATGATTCTGTCCAAGCTCAATATCAAAAAATAGGATGATGTAATTTGGGAGGGAAACATAATTTGGAACCTACAACATAGATATTCTATGTTCACTGAATTAGTGGAATCCAATTCTATCTTGCCATACAAAGGTTAAATATAAATCAATTTTGCTTTTATACCTTCAAATCTAAGTAATTTAAAAAAAAATCTAAACTTTTAGGTATTAAAAGGTCTTTAAAAATCTTGTTTTTTATTTTATTATTACTTGTGTGTGTGTGTGTGTGTGTGTGTGTGTGTGTGTACAGACAGCATGCATGTGGATGGCAGGGGATAATTTGAGAAAGTGTGCTATCTACATCCACCATGTGGGTTCCAGGGATTGCAGTTGCGTCACCAGGCTTTATGACAAGCACATTTACTCACCAAGACATCTCTCCAGACTGGTATTTAAAAACTTTCAACCTGACAAAATTTGATGTCTTCTCCTTATACACATAATACATACATTTGTCACCTAAGCACATACCAATGTGTATTCAATGATGGACTCCATGCATGGTGGTCACCCATATCGCCTAGGTATAATAGGCTGTTCTATCTATGTCTGTGTAAGTATACTTTATGTGGTTAAATATATTATTTAACATGAATTTCTCTGATTGTATTCTTATCCTTAAGCCATAACTCTCTATATTTATATATGAATGTTCACACATATACATACAAAATATTGTACATCTAAAAAATACAATGTTATTTATATGTTTCTCATACACATATTAGAATGTCAATATTTCATTTCTTTTACTTCATAGGCAGTGCTACCATCTAAGAAACTGGTTTTAGATATTTCATCACAAAATTATTTGAGGTGGTTTTCCTATATAACTAAGGGTTTGGTTTACTTTCTATAAAAATAGGGTGTAATATTTGAAATATGAGACATTGGTTGTTTTCCAAAAAAATTGGTATCAGCTATTTAGTTCACATCTGAGCTATAATATAGCATTGTGCCTGTTTTGACTTAAACAAAATCATTCCCTATGTAATCCCCAACAAATGTTGAATTTCAAGATAAATTACATACATTTGAAGAAATTCAGCATACAAATAAATACAGCACGCTGCTGTTTAGGGACTGCTGGTGCAATCTGCTGCCAATTCTTAAAGCATTAAGCCCTACAACTCCTCTACTAAATAATAATGCAGGCTTGAGGTGCACTGGAGAACAGGGTGATGCAGCTATTGAAATCAGCAGAATCAAGCATCCAGTTACCAATTTGGACTGGAAACTTGCCAAGGTAGATTTTATTTATTTATTTTTTTACTACTGTTAAAGCTGACAGAATTAAGATATAAACATATACTCAAACACTCAAACTCTAAAAATAAAGACAAACATATACCGGTTAGAGAGTATATTCATCAGGATTCTTTAAAGGAAAACACACACATGTATCTAATCTATCTATCTACCTATCTATCTGTCTATCTATCTATCTATCTATCTATCTATCTATCTAACTATCATCTATCTATTTTTAGATTGGCTTATAGCATGATAAGGGGCCGGGTAGTCCAAAAATGGCAGTTTGCATACAGGAGAGACTGAGAACCAGGAAACTGCTCATTTTATGCAGCTGGCTGCTTCAGCACATCCGGTCCAGCACTAATGGTCTGGATTTCCCTGGAGAGTAGCTAGTAGTAAGACTAGTTTGGCTGAACAAAACAGCTAGAGTCTGATGGGCAGGGTGGCAGCAGCAGCAACAGGTGAGCTCACTCAAGAAGAAGAATCAAACGCAGGCAGGCACTTAGAAGCAAGCCTTCCCTGTCTATTAATTCTTTCTGGAAGTGAGCCTCACAGATGTGCCCAGAGGTGTGTCTCCTATGTAGTTTTAAAAGCTGTCATATTGACAAACTAAATCAACCATTGTAGAAGGTCAGGGACTTTTGAATTTCAGTTTCTTTTTCTGCATCCCATCCTGTGTTTTTAGACCACTTCATGTGCCTTGCCATTGAATTATCTATTTAGATGCAGTGAAACTGACTTTGAGTCTTTTAAACAGTTCTTTTACTTCCATGGGCTAATATATGGACTTACCTCAATCTTCTGCAAGTTGGTAATGATCTACTTCAAAGTTGCACACTTTAAAAAGTTAAAAAAAATAACTTAAGATAATCCAAGAGCTGTGCACAAAGTAACAGCAGACTTAAATAGTGTTAAGCTGAGATGTGAGTGGTAGAGTACTTTTCTAGAATGTATGAGGCCCTAGGTTTAAACCCCAGCATACAGAAGTCAGATTACATCCCCATCTCCTTTTCCATTAACAATCAGGGTAGTAGACTTTTAATTGCATATCACCTCAATGCTTTTTGATATTTAATAGGATTATTCAAGAGCAGGAACTCTTGGCATTTCCATGAGGTTTTATTTCTATTATTTCCAATACGTTCAGATTTGAAGGAACAGTTTTGGTGCTAATTACCAGATTTTGACTTTTATGAAAACCCCATACCACATGTCCCGATTTCCTACCCAGCTACATGTGGAATCTGAAATGTGGCTTTATCAAAATGAGCTCACACTTTGGTGTGTGGAATTTCACTTCTAAAGTAGAGATCGTAATTTCAAAAACAAACATAATTTGCACTGTTTTTTCATGAAAAACTATGAGGCTTGGCTGTGATCTGATGAAAAATATTTTACCCAAGTACTGGCTTTTCTACGCAATGAATCTGTAGCTAAAACCAGTTGGTCATGAGCAGCATCTTCCTCCACACAAGCACGATGGCATCTTTTTAATTGGTACCTTTTTAAAGAGAATGTCTTTGAAATTTTTCTTTAAAATTATTTTATTCTTCTTTAGAAATCCAAAATCCATTTTAGTATTTCCTACCTACTTGAATCAAGAGCAATGGTTTGAGGTACCAGCGATGGGAGCAAACATGGTTTTTAATTTATTGATTAATTAATGTGAAAGAGGTGGTTAATTGTCATGTAAGATAGAAATAGTCCTCATTTCCCTGGTGGCAGCTGATACCTCAGAAAACAGACAAGTATTTGAATTCCCTGCCACCTGCTAGTATGTTACATAACCTCATATGCACCAAGATCCTCCATCCAGTGGACAGCAAAAAATTACAGAACAGTTTTGGAGATGAAATGAGAGATGAGATGTTCAGAATCTTTGTTAAGGACTTGAAGAAATGTGGCAGCTGGTCAGAGGGTGGCTGGTGTTTCTGGTGAAGATGATAGAAAAGAAAACAAGGCCTGGGGTAACAGCGCAGTTGGTAAAGTCCCTATCTTGGAAACATGAGTACTTCACCTGAGCTTAGTTACCTAACATGACATTTCTAAAAAGCTGAGCATGGAATTATGGATTTGTAATAGGATGCAAGCAGCTCCATGAGCCTTGCTGGTCAGTCAGCTTAGCATCATCAGTAAGTTCTAAGCTTAATGAAATGAAATGTCTCAAAAGTCAAGAGGGGGAATATTAAAGGAACAATACCTGAAGTGTCCTCTGGCCTCTACAGGCACATGTATATACACACAGACACTCAAACGCATGTACAAACACACACACACACACACACACACACACACACACAGAGAGAGAGAGAGAGAGAGAGAGAGAGAGAGAGAGAGAGAGAGACATCAAATGAATCACATCATACCACTTGGGTAGTTTAGATTTTCAAGTTTTTACAGTATAACATTGAGAAAGTGATTTATAATAGTATTATCTTTCATAAACTTTATAAATAATTAATGATTGTGATAGACATTAAGTTAATTCCAAGAATTAATCGTCATGGTTAAATAGATACATAGTCCAATAAGAAAAGAGCACAAGAGAAGTTCCTAATTGAATAAGATTCACATGAAAGGCTATCTTCCTAGTTTTCGAGGTATATAAGACATCCCTGGACATCTCTGATGACAGTATAAAAGGAAGAAGTACAGCATGTGGTCCTGTTGTCAGTGAGGTTGGGGTGAGAGTCACTTTTATCACTTATTATTGTGAATCTTTCAGTAGGTTAGTTAGCCTCTGAGATGGATAGTAGCACATGTGTCTGAGAGTTATTTTGAGAATCAAATGACATAATACCTCAAAGTCTTAACAAGGTCCTTGGCACATGATGAACATTCCAGAAATGCTTCAGTTCAGCTCTCATTGTGAATAGTCCTTTCCTTTGTAGGATTCCCACTTAGAGGCTTGCATTGGCTTTCTTGAAAGGAAAACAAAATGGAATAAAATATACAGTTTTGATGTTAGGCCTTCTCTTTCTGCTCATGACCTTGTCCCAAAGCTCTCATGTCTATGTAGAAGCCCAACTTCTCTTTGGAGAAGAATCATTGGGTCTACCCGACTGAATCCCTGGAAGACTTAATCAACCTTCAGTGATGTTTGTCTTGGACATCCTGTAGCAATCTAGACAAGTAGTTTTGGCCTTTGTACTTCATCATGAGCATTCCTTTTATGAGTCTTGTGTTAAATCTGTATCTTTTTGAGATTTATCAAAGTGAATAACACTGTTAGTCTTCTAAGAGTCTCTTACCCATGAACGATTTATAACAAAGGGAGCCACTTCATTAAAAGGCTCTTGCGTTCCAGAGGCCCTTGTGAGCTCAGAGAGCTAAGAGTTGCCATTACTATGGTAGAAGAAAGAGATGTTTATTCATGAGAAATAGAGGACACGGGATGTTTTTCAATTTGTTGGACAGTTACATTTTCCCTAGGTTTCCTTTCTTTTGTATTTCTAACCAAGCCTCTTTTACCTGTTTCTCCAGTGTTTCCTGCAAGCCTCAGTGTCCTAGGTCCTTCTCTTAGATGAATAAGACTAGCAGTGCCTCTGCCTTAAAAGAACTGCGGATGGTATCCAAATTGGGCTGCTTAAGAGGGCACATCCTACTTTTACATCAGTCTCTGGGTGTAGGCAGAGAACCAGAGGCAGAGAGAGCCTTCAGAAGGTCTGGAAAAGAGGCAAGAAGGTTAGACTATAGTGATTGGAGCATAGCACGTTGCAGATGAGTGTGTCAGAGAAACAGGGACCCTTCTCCACACTTACAAACATTGCTTGCTTAAAATTAGATGCCATATTCAATCAATCAGGTCGGGTCCATTTTAAATTTTATAATAAGAGTGGGATTTTACAAAGGGATTTTTTGATGAACTTGTGTCTCATTTCAAATACATGCTATAATTTAAATCCTACTTAATGTGGTTTCCATATCAATTTTTCAAGTCTGGGAAAAGGTGGCCTCAGTTGTCTATGGTGAAATTTTCTTAATCACTAAATGCCATGTAAAAGATGTTCTGTATTTTGAGTCAAAGTCTAATAATATAGCTGAAGCTGTGTTTGAACTCACTATGTAGTTCTAGATGGTCTTTAACTCATGATTCTTCTGTCTCAGGTTCAGCAGTGCTAGGATTATAGTGTGTGCCACCACATCTGTCTCTCATGACAATTATTTTGTCACCATTCCCTTGCTATGGTTTACTGGTAGAATGTTTCACATACCAAAATGCCATTATGAACTAAAGGTTAGGAAAATATATTTCCCTTTTACTTGTCTCTTTATGCATAGTTTTCCACATGTATGGCTAATTTATCATTGACTTGATGTCATCATTTTGATACTACAAAGATGGAATATCATAGAGGAATAACATGATGGTAGTATACACATGGGACTTTAGGAACTTATCAGTATTATTTGGGGATGTACATTTACAGAAACTTACTTAAAATGATAGCTGGATGAAGTTATGAGTTGCGATGCTTTTAATCTGTAATCATTATGTGGATCTGGATTCATTTTATTGCATGTTTAGAAGGATGAATGGATCTATGAAAGTCAGCTAATGGTTTATTAGAACATTGATTTGTTTGATTCATTAATACGTAATGAAATATGAATTGTAAGAAACTACTGAAACATTTTTTTGGCTTTAGTTCAAAAACATTTACATGATTGAAGAGAATTATTTTTCCAGGAGAATAAAGTTTAATAGTCATCAGATGTTCCTTTTGGAAGCACAAGGATAGCAGTAACAGTGTTGGAATGAACTTCAAATGCTTTCCTTGCAGTTGACTTCTGTAGAACCCCAGTGAAGTCGAACACCTAGAAGAGCAAACTTTCCGTCATGTATTTTGATAATACAGTTTTTCCATGAAGTTTGAGTGGCAGCTCTAGACCCCAGAATGAAGTTCTGCAAGATGATTTAAAAAAAAAAAAAAAAAAAAAAAAAACCTTGATAAAACCTGTTCACCATTCTAGCAGCTTGAGCTCAAGTATAGGTGCATTGCACAGGTCCATGAAACATCCTTTGAACAATGCCATCAGTTGTATCACACAGTGGAATTCCTTGAAAAAGCATTTTCTTCTGTGTTAGCTTTTGTATCTATGTGTCATTTCACAAGTTTCATAAGTGAGTTCTTTTTTTTTTTTTTTTTTTTTTTTTTTTTTTTTTGACAAGGCATTTTGCAGTCAAAGCTGGCCTCACTACTTACGGGTTTTTTTTTTTTTTTTTTGTGGTGCCAAGCATATGAAAATATAACCTCAGGCTTTGTAAATGCTACTAGCATGCACTCTACCAACTGAGCTACATACAGCTTTCTGACAAGTGTTTTTAATATACTTCTAAATATTATCTTTTAGTCCTTGGTAACTCTATAAATCAGATGTCATCCAGGAGATGGAAAGTGAAAGGAGCGGACTATCTGCTGGAAACTGGCAAAGAAGAATGATCTAAGTCTTCCTGACTTTATCTGCTTTAGTCCTGTGATTCTGTCTTTCTTCTATATCTTCTTGATGCCTCAGCACTGATTCTTTAATGTTTTTATCATACCTGTAACTGTTTTTACATTTAACAGTTTAAATCAAACTTACTGTCCTCTGCTTCCAGAGTCATTATGCAGGATGAAGATCCAAACACCTTTGGGCAACTATGAATTCCTTGAGACGTGGCTCTGCTTACTTTTCCAACTTCAGTCAGTTCCTCTTGGCAACTCAACACTGACTTCCTCTGTGCCCCACTACACACAACCCTTAACAAATGCCCACCTCACATTAGTTAATATGAGGAAACCTTCAGACCTTAGCTGGCATTGCTTCCTGGAGAGTGTTCCTGGTCATTCCTATTCTTTAAGTGAGAGTGTCATTCTACTATAGCTTGCCCCAAAGGGCAGGTTAGTCATCTTCTGACTGGGACATTTGACCCCGCTAGGTGTAATCTTATAGAGACTGGAATTGTATTTTCATTTCCTGGCATAGCACTTGACATCTGTTAATAACTTACAAATCATGCATAGAATGAATAAGCAGGTAAATGAATGAAAGAATGAAAGAATAAATAAATACATACATACATACATAAATGGTAATGGAAAAATGTAGACAGGAATGTGGGGGTTCTCAATAGAAAAGGAGAAATAAAAAATTTAAGATTTGAATTTTGCTTTCCAAATTTCCTCGTTTAGAATTTATTACTATGTTTATTTTGTCTTGTCAGTTTCAATAGCTTCCTCTTGTCTCAAGATGGGGAGAACAATGTATATGTGTGTGTGTGTGTGTGTGTGTGTGTGTGTGTGTCACAATAATAATTGCATTGATTATATTTATATCTTCAGGAATGATTGGTTTTTAAAATTTACATTCTTCATTCTGAGCAAAATTAAAGATGCATGTCTCTATTAAAAATCAGTATGCCACAATGGGAAATAGGATATTGTAGGCAAAAGTCTCAAACTACGTCAGTTTGACTGAAAAGGAGGAAATTACCATCTGTAGTTTTTATCTATTCTATTCTATCAGACCCTCTCAGGATTTGTGACCACATGAATATAGTGATAGATGAATTAGTATAGAATTTGTTGTTCTAAAGGTGATTGTGAAATCTTTACTGATTTAATTACATTATGGGGCCAAAGAACTGTGAATTTCTAGTAGGCTAAATTCTATCTACCTGGTTATGGAAGATTCTATTTGAAAGATAGCCTCTTAAAATATTATGGCAAAGATTTGTCCTCCTGAGTACAGCATGCAGCAAATCCACTTACTGGAAGGGGCACAGCCTAAATATTCCTGTGAGGTTCTGTGCAAGTTTCGTAAATGTCTGGTTCATGGTCCAGATCCTAGCCTTTAAGCGTTAATTGGCTCCAGTCTGTTATGATGTTTTGCATGCACCAAGCCTAACAAACTGTAAACAGTGGACCATAACAGTGACAGGAATAGACTCAGCTATTCATGAGCCTTGTTTGCACTTCTTTTGTTATTAAACCAGTAGGCCAGCATTATAGCACATATACAGTCACACAGACACACACACACACACACACACACACACACACACACACACTCCCACTCACAAACACAAGTAATACATATGAATAGATGTAGGTTTTCAAGCTTCTCTCAGAAACATCTAAAATTCAGGAAACAATGTGTTTGGCACATGCAGATTAATTCATTGTAGAACTTGGGATCAAAGATGGCTGACTTTCCTCCCTGTAGGCTGGGGACACAGCCAGGTCAGCACACAAAGGCTTAGCCCATAAGGGAATTCTTCCTATATTGAAATTATATTGGTCCAAAGTTTAGTTCTTGTTGTGTCACCAGGCCTAGGATAAGCCCTGCTATGGTTATTCATTTGCTCATATATTTCATTATTGCAGTTTAGTTCTCAAAACCATCCCCAGGCCAGTGTACAAGACAGATAAGCTGAAATTAACCTCAGTTTCCCAAATAAGATAAACAAAGAGATATCATAACTACACTCACGTCCTAACTTTTGCTGGTTGGTTTTGTTCTTTTTTAGTCACCATGGTAGTTAAACTTCATGGTCAATTTAATGGGGTAGGGAATCCAGGAAGTACACCTCTGGAAAGGTTTACACGATATTTCTAGAGAAGTTTAGCTAGAGACTGAGACTCCCTCTAAATGTGGTTGGTCTATCCCATAAACTGGGACTCTGGATTGAATAAAAGGCAGGAGCTGAGCACCACCCTTCATGGCTCTCAGCTTTCTGGCTGTGTGTGCAGTGTGACCTGCTCATATTCGTCACCCAGCATACCCTTTCCAGCACAGCCAACTCCATCTTCTCAAACTGTGACCTGCAAATAAAGCCTTCCTTTCTTTAGTTCCTTTTGTCAGCTTCTTATTTACAGTAATGAAACATTTAAGAAACATAGACACTGATATTCTACATTCTAAGTTTTTATTTTTGTATCTTGTTCTACCCAAACTCACCCCGGGGATTACTTTAGGCAACATTTTGTGCCTTTTTGGTCAGCAGAGCCTTCAAAATTAGCGCTATTTCATCTATCCACTCTTGATAGACTTAGGGTAACAAGAGATTGGAATGCTGGCCAATTGTCACCAACACGATAGTGAAGCTTTTGTAAGAATGAAGCCAGCAGAGTAGAGAAAAACTTAAATGATGGGTGCAGGAAGTGATAGGAACAATGGAACAGTGGTGGCATTGTTTGTGTGTGTGTGTGTGTGTGTGTGTGTGTGTGTGTGTGTGTGTTGACACAGAGTATCAGGTAACCCAATCTAGTTTCAAAATCACTATGCAGCCAAGAATGCGCTTGCACATCTGATCCTCTCTTTGTTACTTCCTGACTACTGGGGTTACAGGAGTGCATTAACCACACCTAGCTTACATAGGGGCAGGGATGGAACATAGACTTGTGGATATTAGACAAGCACTCTATCAAATGGTCAACATCCTCAGCTCTTAATTGAATCTTTATCTAGTTGACTCTATCCTGGTACTCACAGTTAAGTTAGCTGTTAAATGCTATTGACTTTAAGATGTTTGGGCTGGTTCTGTGCCTTGAATCTTTGAGTCTATACTGGCAGAACATGCCCATTTGAATAAGAATTGGTGAGTTTAGTTCACATAGAATAGAGTTGTACATGTACATTATATACTATATTGCATATGCCTTTTTACATGTCTCTCAAGTTAGGGTGTAACTACATGCTTCAAGCAAACACAGCCCTTTATATGAAGTTTCCCAGTGTATACATATCTCATAGTATACATCTTTTTGATTAGCTTGCAAGCTTTCAGAATTTTAGGTGACACTACCTCATGCCAGTCCTTCTATGGCTGTGGTCAAGTCCTCAAAGCCTCTCCACAGTGGCAGTTGCACAATTGCTGGTGTGTGGATCTCCAGCAATCATATTCTGTGAGAGCCAGGGATGATTAGAATCGTTTCAACAATCCTCCACTGCATCTGTCTCATATGCTGCATGTGATTTGTGAGAAGTATCCCTCCAGTTTTCCTATAAAACTAACATCAGTGTTTACCTATAAACAGACACAGAAGTCACTGCTGACTGTACCCTGCTTTGTATACAATCCTATTATATAAAGAGCTCAAGCAGCATGTCTGTCTGCCTAGATGTGTGTGTTCTCCTCTCCAGCTGCCAACCACCTAAATTATTCAGCAAGCCCTGATCATGCCAAGTTTTTAGTCAACAATGGAGATCCTGCCAAAGAGCTAATAATGTTAAAAAAAAAAAAAGCAATGTTTGTGACAATTAACGGAGCCTGCAGCCTGCAACACACATTGGACTCATTTGTAGAGGAAAATTTAAATGATATGCTTCATTATAAATGGTCCCATGCAGCACATTGCTAATCAACCAAAGCAGCTTCTTCATCTCACTTGCAACCCCTCCCAGCTTCCTTTTTGGTAAACCCGAATGACAGCACTGTGTCAAGACTCTTGGCCACCGCTCACGGAAGTTATAACGTAGTGTGGTTATCTATCAGTGCCATAATCAGCTTAGATCAAACTGAATAATTAGCTGGAACAGGGATGAACAGAGCACCAGCCTCTTATCTTGTCTATTAATACTCACACGTATAACTTCAGAGTCAAATCAAGAGGTATGTTACTGTTCCCCCGAGAGCCTGTTTGGGTAAAACCCCCTGTGACTGTACAAGCTAAGCAGTGCAGATGGGACAGTGAGCCAATAATGAGAAGCTGATAGCTGCCAAACACAGTGATCCCTCCCCCAATCCTGATTCAGAGAGAGAGAGAGAGAGAGAATGTCAAATGGCTATTATTTTTCAAAGATGTTGTGAGTTGAAGACAGAAGGGAGAGGAGGAAAGAGGACATCATAATTGCTGGCTCATCAAGCCACACAGCTACACCCTTCTGAAGGATGCTGAGCTCAGGGTTAGTGTATGTACACCTTGTCCCTTCTCCTCAAGGTCAGTGGCTGCTCATTCTCTAAAGACACACCATATAACCCAGTTCTTTAGGCTATAACAATGTTTTGTGCATAGAAGTTATTCATCTCTAACTGTATCTTTTTAAAAATAAAGGACAAAAATAGCTTCTAAGAAAAATACATTTTTAATACTTCTAAGAGTTCATAAACAAGCTCTCAGGTATACTATGGTGCTTTCTCCCTGGTTGCTTTAATATGCATATGCCAGGTTGTTGAAAATTTCAGGCTCCCACCCCAGAAACAATTCACACATATGTAAATTTACATATGGTCCATTGACTTTTCCTGGGCTAATGTGAACAAATGTCTATTCATCCCAGATAGGGAAACATCAGACTAAAGAACCAATTCTGCCCAAATCTGAGCTGGTGAATCCGTGAGTTGATTAGGCTAACTCACAGAGCATGAATGAAAGGTTCTATAAGAATGTGTACAACTTCTAAACAGTTTCATCCCTAGAAAATGCTACACCATTATGGATGAAAACCCCATGAAAGCTGCATAATGCTGGACCACTTTATTCTACTTTTTATATACTCAAACATCTGCCAAAATCACTTGCAGATGGTGGGGATTCAGGGAAGGGTGCAATGGTTGAAATGTCAGGTATAGGTCACATGAAGTCCCCTTCTGTGGAGTGTCAGGAACTCCATTACAATTGCTATGGACTTAGCTATCACTACATTGTTCTGCTTGTTATGTTGTCATGACAACCAGGTTAAGGTTATCTCTACATCAAGATGATGATGGGACGATAGTATTATACCTAAAGAAAAAGCAACACTATAATAGCACAGCAGTTTCCAGAAGAAAGTGAGGGATTTGTAACTTCCCTAATATTCCTGTGTGGACTTTCAAGGTGTTTATATTCTCTAGCTCAAAAATACTTGATTTAAGCACATAAAATAATAATGAAGAAGATACAATAAAACAAGGTGAAAGCCCTCATATTGAAGCTGGACAAGGCAACTGAATGGAAGGAAAAGAGTCTCAAGGCAGGCAAAAGAGTCAGAGAGGCCTGGTCTTTCTGAAGAGGAAACAGAGTTGGTGTAGTTCTGGGAGAGAAGGGACATGCAGAGAAGTTAGGAGGAGTGGAGAGAGAGGAAACTGTGGTAGGGATATATTGTATGAGAAAGCAACCTATTTTCAATCATAAATAAACAAATAATGAAGTCTTTTGTGAGGTCGAACAGGAGAATTAGTGAGTCTAGCTCATGGGAAAGGAGTTGTATATGTGCATTAAAGATTGTTGCATTGTCCATGCTGTTTTCCAAATCCCTCCACTTCAGGGACTAATGTTCTTATAGTAGTCTTAATTTTTCAAATAAACAGCCATAATATGAATTTTGGAAATCTAGAAGAATAATCTCCAATGGAACATTGTTTATGAAAGTTCATTGATTCATTTGTTACCTTTCATTTTTCTTCTCATCACTCCCCTTGCTCACTGGCCCCTGCCCCAAGCACCTACTGCATACAAAACACTGATATGAGTTCAGAGAACATAGTGCTAAAAGTATTTAAAGAGTCTTAGGCCAGTGGAGCTCAGGTGCTTACTAAAGAGTGTCTGTAGTAACATCACAGAAGAGAGGGCAGACAGACAGGAAGGGCGAGAGGACCAGGATGCCTGATGGGAGTTTGCTTTCTAGGTATCACAGGGAAGATGAACCCATGAAATCTCAACAATATAGCTGCCTAAAAATTGAGAGCATCAGTAGATATGAAAACATAGGGGGATTTTACAAGACCCTGTTACTGGATAATGACATATATAGACAATGAAATGCTACTGAGGAGTTTCTTCATAGATAGCTCCTTGATTGGTCGTCAAATCCCAAGTAAGGGCTAAACACATTTACATACAAGCAACCTTGAATGCACTCAAGTGTGTGTGTGTGTGTGTGTGTGTGTGTGTGTGTGTGTGTGTCCCTTTAATTTGCTACATATTGAAGGATAAACTTGATCTCAGACCCTTCAATCTACTTTTATCTTCTGCAGTGGTTATCAACCTGTGGGTCTTGATACCTTTGGGGGTTGAACAATCTTTTCACAGAGGTTGCACATCAGATATCCTGCAGATCAGATATATAAATTATGATTCATAACAACAGAAAAATTACACTTATGGAGCAGCAGTGAAATAATTTTATAGTTGGTGGTCACCACAACATGAGGAACTATATTAAAGAGTCGCAGCATTAGGAGGCTGAGAAACACTATTGAGTGCTTAGATTACAGGTATGTGCCTCTGCATCTCTTTTATGTGGTATTGGGTATTGATACCAAGACTTTCAGCATGCTAGGCAAGTGCTCTATTAAGTAAGCTAAATTCCCATCTCTTTGAAGATATCATTAAAAATATTTCATTGTATTCTATGTGTATAAGTGATTTGGTATAATATTGGTGGTCTATGTACCACGAGCATGCTTGGTGCCTGCAGAGATTGGAAGTGGGCTCCCTTGGAACTGGAGCTATGGACAATCATAAGCTGCCCTGTGGATGCTAGAAATTAAACCTAGATCACCTACAAAAACAAGTGCTCAACTGCTGAGCCATCTGTCCAGCCCCACCTTTAAAGATCTTAATAGAGAGATTTCAGTTGGCTTTCCAAAAAAAGGGCAGAAAAAACACTGATATGAAAAGGGGAGATGAGAAAACAATTTCAAATGAAAGAGTTATCATATTCAAATATGGATCTAAAGAACCAGTGAAAAAGGAAACTCATGGTGTAAAAAAGAATTCTTTCTGAATGGAAATGGAGAAGTGGATGGAGGGGGCATGAAGGAAATGGGAAGGATGGAGGGGGAGCTGTAGTCAGAATGTAAAATAAGTGAAAAATTTAATTAACAAAAAGTTTTAAAAAGAAAGGAGAAGTATATTTATAGTATATTTGTAGGTACAAATACCCTTGAATGCAAGGTCTTGGCATTGGACACTGCAGCTGGCCTTAGAGAAGTGCACAGATGTGTGCCCATTTCTGGTTTTTGGCTGCTGGGAGGAATCCTGCCATGAACTGTGATTGTTAAAAACAGAAAAAAATAGGCTGTTCTTGATAGGAAGGTGGTCTCTAATTCAGAAGTGGCTCTAAACAACATGACATCTTGCTAACTCTTCAGACACTGGTTGTGTTCTCCATATGTTCTCTGTCTCTACTGGCCAGAATGATAGAGGCCTCAGGCCTTGATAGTCCCTGAGACCTTGGCACAAATGACTCCATGATGGAAGTATCACACAGGCTAAAAAACTCAGCACATAGCACCATCTGCCAAAACTTAAACAAAGGTCTAATCCATCAAAGTCCATAGTTGTGGAAAAATCTCTAAATGTACTAACCTTGCTTTTTGGTTTTTGTAGTTCTGCTTCTGGCTAACTGTTCTTGTTAACTGAAGTATGTCAACCCAGGACATGTTTTTTTTTGTGTTTAAAAGCTCACTCCAAGAAAGGCTTGGGGATACCCTGAGATCCAAAACACTAGTGTAGTTAACATCTGGTGTAGTCTCCAGCAAGCTAATAAAGACTTTCTATTGGCCTAATCCCCTGTCTGAGCAGTCTTCTCTGGTGAATACTCCAGAACAAAAAGGTCACTACCCTTTGGTGAGGACTACATTTTCTTGTTGACTTTAAAACATTGTTAGATTCTTATTCAGATTGAAGTCTTTCTTTCCTTATCATATTTCATACCTGTTATTATTTCTTTAATAATAAAAAACTTTGTTCTTGTACCTTTGTTATTTTTTTCCTTCCTAACTTCCATGTATCACGATGCACCCTCAGATACACTGGTTTTCTTTGTATTGCCTACAATGTGGTTTTAGGTTTTTATTTTCCCTTTCATGTTTTATCTTAGCTTGGATTTTTGTGTTGATGTATCATTCTTGTATTTTCATAACTATTTCTCTTTCTTTCATTTTTTTTTTGGTCTTTTGAGAGAGGGTCTCTCTATTATGCACCTTTACTGTCTTGGAGCTCATTATGTAGACAAGAGTGGCCTTCAACTTGCAGAGATCTCCTTGCTTCTGCCTCCCTGTCTTTCTTAAGTATTTCTACTGAGTCATGACAGTACATTTGGCCAATGTGCTAGTTTAATAATGGAAGATTCCCTAAGGTCCAGCTGGCCTTTGCTTGAACGCTATGGTGAGGGTATAGAAGGAACTTGACAAAGCATTTTTAAAGGCAAGGACCACTAAGTTAGATCATTGTATCTCTTGAAGGGAAATATAAGATCAGAATCCTCCTTATTCTCCGTTTCTTCCTGTCCTTAGTTCTTATTTTCTATCACTTCCAGTCCTTACTCTCTATGGCTTTCATGAGCCAAGAGGAAGGTGTTTTCTCTAGTACTTCTTCCATGGTGTGCTGCTTCACCACAGGCCCAGAAGCAATGATGGACTCAATCATGGACTAAGACTTCTAAAATGTTTAGGTAAAATAAGTCTTTTCTCTTTGAAGGCTAGCTTTTTAAAAAATGTTTTTCCTTTTTATTGAAAATATTTTCTCACACAATATATTCTAACCCCCAGTTTCTCCTCCCTCCACTTCCCTTATCCTCTAGATCTACCTATCCCATCGTTCATTAGAAAAAACAGGACTCCAAGAGATAACAACCAAATATGACAAAATCAAATGTAATAAGATAAAGCAAACAACACCATATCAAGGTTGGACAAGACCAACTCAACAGAAAGAAAAAAGCCAAAGAACAGGGACAAGATTCAGAGACCCACTCATTTACACACTCAGGAGTCCCACAAAAATAATAGGCTGAAAGCTGTAATATATATGCAGAGAATCTAGTATAGACCTTCATAGGCCTTGTGCCTGCTGGAAAGCTAACCAGCTATCTTAGACATTGTGTTATAGAGGAAGAAAGCAAACTAATGTCAATTAAGATTTTTATCTACCCAGGAGCAACATTTCCCCCTACTCCTCCATATATCTGCCATTTGTTTTTCCTTTTATTCATAATATTTTATACAGGTTCTGCTCTGGTAAGTTTACATTTTGCTGAATCTCTGTTATAAGAGCTTAACGTGGGGAAGACAAAATGGTGCGTGCGTGTGTGTGTGTGTGTGTGTGTGTGTGTGTACACGTGCACAAGCACATGTGCTTGATTGTACATTTTCTCATTATTACTGTTGTTGTTCACAACTCTTCATAACATGGTTCCAGTGCACAGCCAATTGCAATCCAGGCATTCAATGGAATTGTTCCTAGGAGCACTAGGTGACCAGGATCCCATTTTATTGTTTGAAATTCATAGTGTCATTCTGGGCCTCTAGCTCATCCTTGTTTTTCTGACTAGTCAACTTTAGGGACAAATAGCTAATACTTAATTTTGACACAGCTTATGTTTTATTCCTAATCCCAGATAATCTAAACATTAAAAAGGATAATACTCATAAATTTCAGGTTATTTTCAACTGTAAATTATTTTGTGTATTTAAAGAAAAATAACTTGTTAATGTTTGGGGGGAATTAACCAGGGGAAAACAAAATAATATTCCCTTTTACACTCTGATGCCAATATCAGAAAGCAGGTCTTGATGATTGTTTCTTGCAGGCAGTGTTTAGACTTGAGCAGAAATCTCAGGTTTTGGCACCACTGTATACTGATGGGAGAAAGATTGGGTCCAGGACACTTCAATCTTTCCAAATTGACATCTGGCAGAGACTACTAATTACATCCATTCATCCATCAGCCCTGTTACTCAAGATGCTTTTCTGCTGAGACAGAAAAAGCCAAGTCAAGATTTGGAAGTAAAAATGAAGTATTTGTGGCTTTACATTATCAGATTATTAGAAGGTCAAGAGTAGAGCTGGGTATGTGGGGAACAATGTAACTGGGACACAAGTGCCAACGAACTTTCAGTTTCTCAGACTAGTTGAAACCATCATAGGGATTCAGGATTTGGCAACTCTCAAACTGTATCTATCTTTGTAATATCTTGAACATAGAAAAGATTATTTTTCTCTGTTGGTGTCTATTGGAAAAATTTCAGGAAGGCATTTGATCCTGCTGAGTTCTACTGGTACCTATTCCTCTTACTGTGGCCAGGCCTTGCCTTGTCTGTCTCTCTAACCCATGTCCAAGAGATATATAGCATTTATTGTTGGGAGGAGCAATAGGGAGGAAGGGTCAGGAGGTCATAAATATTAACAACAACCCAACTCTAATTATGATTGTAAGGAAATGTAAATATGCTTTTCATGTTTCTTTTCTAAGGTCTGTGACAAAACATAAAATACATTTAATCTAACTTTGTATATAAACACACATGTTGAAGAAGACCTTACAGTTATCTCATACATACATTAAAATTATTTTGAGCAAATAAAAACACACAAAAATACAAATCCCTATTAAAAACCATTTGGTCAAGGTTATCTCTACCTGTACTGACCATTAATTGATACATATGTTAAAGGGGAGCCTTAATGAAAGGCATTTGGAAATTCTGGGGAACTTACTATAGATAAACTTCATTCAGTTTATCTCAAGAAATGACAATTAAATAGGACTAAATGACTGTTCTACTAGAGTTTGGGTAAAGGGGGAGTGCTGTGGGATGTCTTCCTGTACGCTGTGAATATGTGTTGCTATGATAGGTTAATAAAGAAGCTGCTCTGGCCTATGGTGAGTCAGGTTATAGCCAGGCAGGACATCTAAGGAAAGAGAAAGGCAGAGTCTGGAGAGAGGTAAGTTAGCTGCCCAAGAAGCTACATGCCAGCAACAGGTAAAGCCACAGAATACATGACAAAACACAGATTAATAGAAATGGGTTAATTTAAAATATAAGAGCTAGCTAGCAAGAGGCCTATCATAGGCCATACAATTTGTAAATAATATTAAGCATCTGAATGACTATTTTATAAGTGGCTATGGGACCAGGCAGAACCAGAGAAAAGTTTCAACTACAGGAAAGGGAAAAATACTAGTACAAAATCCACAATCTTTAATGGCATCTCACTGAGAATTTAGTATATTATCTTTATATTTAATATTATAAAGTCAAAACATAATATATTGAAAATCATATGACTTATTTTAATTTTTTCAGATATATTTCCAAAATATTAACAATTCTGTGAAATATGTTAATTTTATCATGTGAAAAAACTGGTGAAAAAAGAATGTAAAATGTTTTCTAGCTTTCAAAAGAAATAATTATCAGATTTTTATTTTATTTTAGCTTTTATTTTGCTGCTTTGAAGAGCAGTGTAAGGTTTTTTTTTTTTTTTCATTCAGTCACAGAGCACCTTCAAACAATCTATCAGGATAATGGACGTCTCAAAATGTCTTCTTTCAGAGAAAACAGCTGGAAAGAGGTAAAGAGAGCAATGCTTTCTTATTCTTCTGTGAATTTTATAGAGATAGTAACTTGGCACAGACCCATGTTTCCAGCATCTTACCCCTAAGGAGCTAGTTAGTGTTTTTAAAAAAAGAAAAAGAGGAAAAGTAAAAGTTAAAAAAAAAAAAAACCCACTTGGGCAAATGCAAGCAGCAATTCCCTCACTGAAAAACAAGAAGGAAAAATAATCCATTTTTTATAGTATATTACCTACAAGTACAGACATGACTTTGGTAATCATGCTTTTGTTGCACACAGACTGTAAAATATTTATGGAGACAATGTGATTTGGGTCAAGACATTAAATAAAGTAAAAGTTGCTTTATTCAATATGTGATGAACAGTATCCATATTAAAAAACCATTGGGAAAAGTGTTCAAATGAAAAAATATGCTTAAAACAAATTCATCTGTTCAATGTTCATAAATGTTTTAAGAAATGCAGACAAACGAGTCTTGAGATCCATATTTACTGTACACAGTTGAAAACACTAATAGTATTTATTTAATCCAGAGGGGGAAGTGACTCAAAATTTGGCTTTTAATGATCAACAGGAAATACTTTTCCTGAGAAATTACCAAAGTGCTTGTTGTCAACCAAGCTACAATGGGGTTATCATTCTCCTCTTGGCAAATTGCTAATGCTATTAGACTAACATTGATTTACAAGGAGAAGCTTTGCTCCAGACTTGCAGAAAATCTGAAGTTCTGAATCAGAGAAACAGTCTCCATCGAAGGCATGCATGTGCAGAGATGCAAAACCATGCTTACTTGAGAGTTTAGTGTTACTCATTGACTATTACACAGCAAGTTAAATAACTTGTTTACTCAGGGATGATAGCTAGTGCTGATTAGTGTCAAACTGTGGGTTCATGATCTACTGTGCCATTCTCTGCAGTGTGTTCAGGATAGGGGGAAGAGCAGCCTCATAGTTTAAGTGCAGTATTAAAGCACACATAACAGTGTTTCCATATGGATGAAATCTGCCCTCTAGAATGTAAGATTTGGGCTAGCTGCAAAGCATAAGGTCCATTGTGACTATTGTGCTTATGCACGAACTCACTCAGTGTTTCCTAATTCTTTCTTTCTTTTTTTTTTTTTTTACGTTTTACATTTTTTATTTCTTTTTTTATAATTTAATTTAATTTTCCATATCAGCCATGGGTTCCCCTGTTCTCCCCCATCCTGTCCCCCACCCCCACCTTCCCCCCAGACCACCCCCCATTCCCATCTCCTCCAGGGCAAAGACTCCCCTGGGGATTCAGCTCAACCTGGTAGATTGAGTACAGGCAGGTCCAGTCCCCTCCTCCCAGGCTAAGCAAAGTGTCCCTGCATAAGCCCAGGTTCCAAACAGCCAGCTCATGCACTAAGGACAGGTCCCGGTCCCACTTCCTGGGTGCCTCCCAAACAGTTCAAGCTAATCAACTGTCTCACTTATCCAGAGGGCCTGATCCAGTTGGGGGCTCCTCAGCTTTTGGTTCATAGTTCATGTGTGTCCATTAGTTTGGCTATTTGTCCCTGTGCTTTTTCCAATCTTGGTCCCAACAATTCACACTCATACAATCTCTCCTCTTTCTCACCAACTGGACTCCTAGAGCTCCACCTGGGGCCTTGTTGAGGATCTCTGCATCCACTTCCATCAGTTATTGGATGACAATTCTAGCATGACAGTTAGGGTATTTGGCCATCCGATCACCAGACTAGGTCAGTTCAGGCTTTGTCTCGACCATTGCCAATAGTCTGCAGTGGAGGTATCTTTGTGGATTTCTGGGGACCTCTCTAGTGCTTTGCTTCTTCCTATTCTCATGTGGTCTTCATTTATCATGGTCTGTTATTCCTTGTTCTTCCTTTCTGTTCTTGATCCAGCTGGGATCTCCTGCTCCCCTAAGCTGTCTTTCCCTTGAAACTTGCCCTTCATTACCCCCACTCATGTCTAGGTTGTTCATGTAGATTGCATCCATTTCTCTGTCTTTGGGCAATCCCTGTGTCTTTCTTCGGGTCCTGTTTTCTAGGAAGCCTCTCTGGAGTTGTGAGTAGCAGTCTAGTCATCTTTGTTTTACATCTAGTATCCTCCTATTAGTGAGTATATACCATGTTTGTCTTTCTGAGTCTGGGTTTCCTCACTCAGGATGATTTTTTCTACATCCATCCATTTGCCTGCAAACCTCATGATGTCATTGTTTTTCTCTGCTGAGTAGTACTCCATTGTGTATATGTACCACATTTTCTTTATCCATTGTTTAGTTGAAGGGCATCTAGGTTGTTTCCAGGTTCTGGCTATTACAAACAAGGCTGATATGAACATAGCTGAGCAAATGCCCTTGCAATGGAAAAAAGAAAGCATCTTCAACAAATGATGCTGGCATAACTGGGTGTCAAAGTGTAGAAGGCTGCAAATAGATCCATATCTGTCACCATGTACAAAACTTAAGTACAAGTGGATAAAAGACCTCAACATAAATCCAGTTACTCTGAACCTTATAGAAGAGAAAGTAGGAAGTACTCTTGAATGCATTGGTATAGGAGATCACTTCCTAAATATAACACCAGTAGCACAGACACTGAGAGAGACAATCAATCAATGGGACCAGTTGAAACTGAGAAGCTTTTGTAGAGCAAAGGACACAGTCAACAAGACAAAGCGACAGCCTACAGAATGGTAAAAGGTCTTCACCAACCCCACATCTGACAGAGGGCTGATATCCAGAATATATAAAGAACTCAAGAA
This sequence comes from Onychomys torridus, assembly GCF_903995425.1. Taxonomy (NCBI): domain Eukaryota; kingdom Metazoa; phylum Chordata; class Mammalia; order Rodentia; family Cricetidae; genus Onychomys; species Onychomys torridus. Next base: position 15,608,828 of record NC_050444.1, on the reverse strand, counting down.
ATTAGACATCAAAATGCCCAACAGTCCAATTAAGAAATGGGCTATAGAACTAAACAGAGAATTCTCAACACAAGAAACTCAAATGGCTGAAAGACATTTAAGGAATTGCTCAACATCCCTAATTATTCGTGAAATGCAAATCAAAATGACTCTGAGATACCACCTTACACCTGTCAGAATGGCTAAGATCAAAAACACTGAAGACAGCTTATGCTGGAGAGGATGTGGAGCAAGGGTAACTCTCCTCCACTACTGGTGAGAATGCAAACTTGTACAGCCACTTTGGAAATCAATATGGCACTTCCTAACAAAATTGTGAATTCATCTCCCCCAAGACCCAGCTATTCCTAATTATTTTAAAATTCCTTCTTTTGACAACAGAATTAGCCCTTTTCATCGAAGCACACCTCACATGTGTCAATCCAAATTCAGCTTTAAGCATTATGAAAATTGATGAATGCTTTCCTTTCTTGATTGTAGTGTAAATAATGAGAATTGTAGAAAATTCCATGTGCTTTGGGTCCAGGTGAACTTGGGTCAAACTTTATATAAAAATATAAAAGAGAACTATGGGGCTCATTTCATCTGTGAGGCACTTTCTAGCTCTGAGAATTTTTGGCTCCTGAGTGAATTATGATTTACTATAATTTACTATAATATGGCTAAAGAAATCATCTCAGTCTTCTCATTCTGCTGGTTATAGGTTGAAAGCTTTATGGAAGACCAAAAACAAATCAGAGATATCCTGGCTATGTGAGAAAGAAATTCAGTCTAAGGAAAAAGGAGGCCTAACAAATTCGTGGAAAAAACATAAAAATACTTAATAAAGATCGCTTCTCAAAGGGATTCCAAATGTTAGTAATAGCAAATCCCCTGTTACTGGCCGTTTCCTCAGCATTCATGAAGTACTTGAGACAATAGAGCAGCAGCCAATTGATTGCTACAGGTAGAAGTTTATTACACATAAAACATTTACACGTACAGAAATCTGGGAGCCCTGGAGTATAATTCAATACAGAACTTGCCTAATATGCACAAGGCCCTAGATATAACTCCTTGTGTTGCAAAGGAAAGTGTGTCTCCCACCCCAAGTTCCTCTTCCAGGTTTGTCTCCCCACTCCACACACCCCTAAATCCTCCTTCTCTCTTTGTTTTTTATTTATTTTTGTTTGTGTTTTTGTTTTTTTCAACAGGGTTTCTCTGTGTAACCCTGGCTGTCTTGGAACTCACCTTGTAGAACAGGCTGTACTCCAACTCAGACATCCACCTGCCTCTGCCTTCCGAGTGCTGGGATTAATGGTGTGAGCCACCACCTGGCATTTTTCACTTTTCTAAGATTCTTTCATATCTATTAGAATGGGAAGAACACAAAATAGGCTAACAGGTTTAAAGCAGATTTTTTTTTTTCTTATTCAGGCATTGATTCATGGGCTGCATAATCTGAAACTTGTTTTTCTACAGCCTGTGATAAAGTATGCTCTGCAAATTTTTGAAAGATTAAAAATTGTGAAATGTTTTATAGCATATGAATCATATGAAATCTAACATATATTGTCCATATAATAAAGTTTCACAGGAATGCAGCCATGCATATTTGTTTCTATACTGTCTACATCTCCTTTGTGCTATGAGAAGAGAAGCAGAGGGTGCAGCACGGCAGTTGTGGACTGAAGAGTTTAAAGGTATTTATTATCTGGTTCTGCATCACTCTTCTTAATCTGATTTGCTGTTGGGATCTTCAGTAAGAAAACTTACTGTTAAGAAAGAAAGGTTAGGTTGACCACATGTTGACCATATGTCTTATATGTTGACCAGTATACCAGGTGCATTTTGTGAGTGACCTATTTATAAAACAGGTCAACTCTTGATTTTGGGTCAAATAACAGTTTATTACTTACAACATGAGTAGTATTCAAAATCAGCATTTTCATATAAAAATTAGAGAATTTCATATACGAGTATACTGTATTTATCTCATTTCCATCCTTCCCTCTCTCACTTCTACTCCTTTATGTCCCCCAAAACCCACTCTCAAATTTTTGACCTCTTCTTCCATAATTGTCATTGTCTCTCTCTCTCACACACACACACACACACACACCCTACTGGGTCAATTAATGGGACCCATATTTGCATATGTGTAGTTTTGCATGTGTTTAGGATTGATCACATTGGATGGAAAACTTATCATGGAGCATGTCTCAGGTAAAAACTGATTCTCCTCTATCAGCAGCCATTGATTGCTGGTTAAATTTCTTCAATCCATGTTACCATATAAATTGATGTATTCATGTGCAGGTCTTGTATGAGCAACTATATTGCTGGGAGTTCACACTTGTTGGTGGTATGTTTAGAAGACACTGTCTCATAGTAGTTTTCCTTCTTCCTGGGTGCTTAAAATATTTCTACCCTTTTCCCTAAAGTGCTTCTTGTCAGGTATTCGGTTGCAGCATTGAGAAAAATACACTGATACAGATATAGGTAAAAAATAGATTCTGACTTTCTTGGTGTCAGTTTTCTGTGGTTAAAAATGACAAGGAGTGTGATGGCTATTCTTGTCAACTTGACCACATCTGGAGTTAACTAAAACCCCCCAATGGAGGACACACCCATGAGGAATTTTTGCTTAATTTTAAGTAAGAAGATCCACTTGTAATCAGTATCTTTGAGGTAAGAAGATATGTCTTTAATACAAATCTTTTGAGCAGGAAAAAGAAGCACCTTTAATCCAGCTCATATCTCTAATTCCACCTCTAACCCAGGCTGAACCTTTTGCTGGAAGTCTATTTAAGGACATGGATGATGGAAGCTTTTGCTCTTTGACTGCTTGCTCTTGCTGTGCTACTGCTACCAAACTCATCCCTTTGTTGCCTTTGGAGCCTGTTTCTTTGGGATTCCAGTATATACTGAAGAGCAACTGACACATCCAGCCCAGCTCACAGACTGAGCAACTACTGGATTCTTGGACTTTCAGTTCATTGACAGTCATTGTTGGATTAGCTGAACTACGTTCTGTAAGTCATTCTAATAAATTCCTTTTTCTGCATACACATATACACATATATGTATCATCTATCTATCTATCTATCTATCTATCTGTCTATCTATCTACCTATTCTTTCATTCTTTCTACAGTTTTGTTATTCTAGGGAACCTTGACTAATACAAGGAGCAAATGATGAGTGATGGGCTAGAAAACAGTCCTTTAAAGAAATTGTTTTACTTCATTTTATTTCTGCCTTAAAAAAAAATCACTAATAACCGAGTCTGCTTGAAGTCAGCTAACTGGTGGTGCAAATCATTTCCTATCTTTCACTGTTACTTTAGGGAATGAGAGGTGCTCTTGGTCTCAGAACATTCTATGATATGCTGAATTAATTTTTGGATCACCTTGGTGACAGTGTTCTGAAAAGTTTTATACCATCAAGAAAGGCTTCTAATTAGTTTTTTTTGTTGTTGTTGTTGCAACCTTGGAGAGGAGGGGTAGAAGCATGAAGCCAGGGACAGCCTAGATTCCTGCACTGACTCCAGTTTTTTGATCTTGAAGGTACTGAATGTCACTTGTCAGTTCCACACCCATATTGTCATACCTTTTGTTCTAGTGAGAGTTTGTAGCAGCATTTTCCAGTTAAATATTTTCCTCCTCCAACTCCTAGCAAGCCTGCTCCTGTTTGATTGACAGATAATAGACACTGGATGATGGATAGCTTTGTGCATCTTACCCTCCAAAAGGCAGCGTTTATGTTCCCTAGAGCTTGTTGCCAGCATCTGTAACTTCTTCCCTAATAGAGACTTTCAGTGACTTGAAACAGTCAGAGTTGCTTTGCTTAATTTTGATATTGGTTTTGGTTAGGTTTGAGTAGTTAGATGTTAACATCCAAGCCGAAGTTTAACCGTGGTGGAGGATACTACCATCAAATATGAAACATGTGAGGTTAACCCCTCATCATGGATCCCACACTAGTGTTAAAGGTTGTGATGTTAATTCCTGTTTATGGATAGGTTGGCTTCTGTTTTCAGTTTCCTAGTGTAAGTGCTGAGATGAACAACAAAGAGACAATATTTAGAGTCTGTAGGTTTTTCTGTCATTCTGGTCTTGATAAGACTCATCCCCGGACTCAGACTCAGGGGACTGGTACCTATTTGATGAGGTGAAAATGTGTTGATTACCCTTCCACCGGTGAGGGCATATTTTCAGTGGTGAACCAGGGGTTTAAGTGGGAAAAGGTAGAAATTTGCTTTTTCATGCATTCTTCTGCTTGCTTTCAGTTTGTTATGGTTCTACTGACCAAGGGCAGAATCTGTATATGAGGGTGCAACCAAAGACGATGAATACAGGTAAGCACGAAAAACTTGAGCTATACATCCAACCAATTTAACACAGTATCTATAAGGTAAAAAAACAAACAAACAAAAAAAAAAAACCAGATGCTAAAATCTCCTGGAAAGTTAGTTATCAATCAATATGTGTTTATTGTGTTTATCTTTCTACAATAATGACTGCTGGGTAGTTTGTATTTTTTTGTGTGTGTGTTGTTCTTTATACTTTAATATACTTGTGCTGAATAGTTTTATGTCAACTTGACACAAGGTAGAGTTATCTGACAGGAGGGAGCCTCAGCTGAGAAAATGCTTCCAGAAGATCTGACTCTATGGCATTTTCTTAACTAGTGACTGATGGGAGGGCCCAGCCCATTGTGGGTAGTGCCATCTTGGGCTGGTGGTCCTGGGTTCTATCAGGAAGCAGGCTGAGCAAGCCAGTAAGTAGCACCCCTCCATGACTTCTGCATCAGCTCCAGCCTCCATGTTCCTGACTATTTGAGTTCATGTCCTGACTTGCTTTAATGATTATGAACAGTGATGTGGAAGTATAAGCCAAACAAGCTCTCTTTTCTCCAACTTGTTTTTTTTGTTCATGGTGCTACGTCACAATTACAGAAACCTTAACTAAGACAAACCTCTGCCTTAATTTTATACTACGATTTTATAAAGTGTAATTTTAAAATTCTAAGGAAGATATTTGTTTTACCATCAAGTGCAGTGACTGGGGACTATAGAACAAGAGAAGGAGTCGTTCTTTCCTCTCATAGGCAAACTTGTATCCTGGTCTCATTCTAGCATCTTCATCTGTAAAGTTTTTCAGGAGAATTAAGCACTGTTTCAGTGTCAGTTTCTTTTGCTTCTATGGTAGTCTAGAACCTGCTGAGCCAATTTCATCCCTGTTGGGCAAAAGACAACTTCAAACCACGTTGCCTGGTTTGTTTCACCTACCTACGGAGAACCATGCAGATTTTAAGCTTTGCCACCATCAGTTTTGAGAGTAATGAAGTTACTTTTATTATAATCTTTCATATCCGTGAGTCAGTTTGTTCACTTTGAGTTCTGATGCCTTTTCCTTGTTGATGTCTAGATGTGGGAAATGAGTCTGGTCAGGAGATAATGAGGAACGTATGGTTAGGAGACTGAGAAAGCCTATTGAGGTAATTACTCATTCAATATATTTTCCCTCTGGGACTTCAGTATCTGCACTTGGGAAAAAAAGGAACGAGAGAATGAAGAAATTACACCATCTATAGATGCTTACACAGAGAAACAAACTTGACAATGTTTATGAATGTTTGTTCTATAGAGAAATACTTTCAAAATCTTCATGCTCTTGGCTTGAGTTACTGCTGGATTTGAACAAAGACTTTTGTTGGTTTTGAGAAGTCCAATATCCCTCAGAGGATTGCAATTGTTCATGCACAACAACAAAATATTTGCTAACAAGAGACAACACTTGCTCTAACACTTTTAGCTCAAAATTCAAGAGGTTGTCTCTCAAGTGGAAAAGTAGAAAGGCTGGGGACTCTAATTCTGCTCATGGAAAGGGGCTGAAGGCCCCCAGAGCTTTGGAACCTACTTTGAAGTTCACCTAAGGATGACCTTCATTTCCTAGAGTTAAACCTTGGAGTACTTCTAGGAGTCATCCATTCTTTAAAAGAGGTCAATGAATTTTAAGTTGCTTCTGAAATATTTGCTTTTGGCCAAAGTTGTCTTGCTTTGTTGTTTAAAAAGTAACCAGCCAATGCATTTAGCAACAAACATTCCTTCTAAAATAACTGCCAGCAGGATTCTGACAAGAGCACACTGGGTAATGTGAGGCTCCATCCAGTGAAATACAGGTGATATGCGGCTCACACAGTGAGACAAAATATATGCAAAGGCAGTTAAGCCAAACAAGGAGATTTTATATTTTGACCTTGTTCTAGGTATAAAGGAAACTCCAGGAGGCCTGCAATTCCACATCAGTTCAGACAAAATGATTGATCTCTTTTCAGTTGAAATGAAAGCTCATTTTAATTATTTAAAAATTATCCAGACAATCATAACTTTCAGGCTACCAGAGAAAGCAGAGCAGTGACAAGAAAAATAGCATCTAATTTAGTTTTTCTATTGTATGTGAGCACATGGGCCTTTGTAATAGGGGAGAAGCAAGGACAGAGTAGTATGGTGCTCAAACATATGGTGGCTGATCTAAACTGAGATTAAAACATTTTAGTGAAGTTGCTGTGAGCCAACCATTGGGAAAACTTCACTTTTGAAGACCTTCTGACCCAAGCAAATAGCTCATAGGCTAAGGGTTCTTCCTAATGTCCATTATTTAAAATTCTGTGACATGATTTGTTCTCAGAAAACCCAGTCTTCTCTTTTGTAAACTTTACTTTATAGCACACAAAAATATACTTTTTGCATAGTTACATATTAGACATTTAAGAGCCATTATTTCCCAAGTGTTGGCATTGCAGGGGTATGCCCCCATACCTACCACATTATCATCTTTAATTCTCATAATGGCCCTAGGAGTACTGCATCAGATAGAATATAAGAGAAATAACTTGTCCAAGAATGACCTAAATGTTAAATCAATTCTCTTTGTCTCCTCCTATAAAATACTGTTGATGTTGGCTCATAATTATCTGCAGAATTTTTTGAAGAGAAAGACTGTTAAGAATGAGAGAAGAAAGATATTTCCCAGAGTCTACATGGCTTTCTTCTTCAACCATCAAAAAGAAAATGAGGGCCAGAGGAGCAATTAGATGCTCCTGTAGTGGTCCGTTGTGGAAGGTGTTGAGTGGAGACAAATCCAGAATTGGGAAGAAATGACCCGAGAGAACCAGGAAGTGATGGGCTGAGGAGAAGGGTAATTTAAAGGTAATGAGGGGCTGGAGTGTTAGTCCAAGAAAAAAGGAGGTTTTAACCTGATGTTGGAGTTTGAAGTGCTGAGGGGAAGAGATGGTATCTTTGAGAAAATCTAGGGAGTTCTATATGAAGAACTTCTGTACAACTACTTCCTTTCCTTTTAAGGAATTTCAAAACATTTGTCTTATTATCAAAATAGGTATTTGAGCTATGGATTTTGTTTTGTTTTGATATTTTTGAATGAAGCAGATATTAGGACAGGCTGTGTATGCAACCTTCACATGTAAGGAAATGGAAACTGCCTGAATTTAATATCAAAAGTGTCGAGATCACCAGAAAGACTCATGGACACTGGGAGAGCAGTGACCAAGAGGAGCAGGCTCAAAGTCCTGTGGCATGACTGCTGTCAGAACATAGTGTACTCCTTTGAAAGTGAGAGCCACAAAATATATCTCAAACAGACTCATGGCTTGGGTGAGGTGGTCCTCTCTTCTCAACTGCAGCAGCTCCATGATTTAACTTATAAGGAGTATGCAAAGTCTGGTTGTGCTAGCTCCAAGGCTACTCTACAGCAAGCAAGGGGGGGGGTCTGAGTTGTAGATAGCCTAAAATTTCTTCTTTCTTGTAAGGCAATAAGGTGGTGGCTTTCAAGGGTTACACACTTGTGTCTGTGTGAAGCTCAGAGAGGCAGGGACTGTTGGGAATTGTACTTCAGTGATATGTTCCCATGGTAGGTTCTACACCACACTTTTTGAATCCATATGAAGGACATATGATCAGACAATCTATTAGTCATGATTCTCTAAAGTAGAAGAACTTATTAAATGATTATATATATATACATACACACATATGATGGGATTTATTAAAATCACTTACAGGTTATAGTCCAACATGATGGATGTGAAGAGAAAGACCAAGAATCCAGAAGTTGTTTAGTCCACAAGGCTGGATATCTCAGATGGTCTTTAGTAGATACTGCAGTCCACAATAGGCAGGAACTATTGCTATTGAAGGTATGGACTTGCTAGCAAGGCAAGGTCAAGTAGGCAAAGAGCAAAAGCTTCCTTCTTCCATATCCTTACATAGGTTTCCAGCAGAAGCTATGGCCCAGATCAAAGGTATGTCTTCCTGCCTCAAGACCTGAATTAAAGACTTGTGTCTTTCTGCTTTAAGATCCAGATTAATGGTGTGTTCTTCCTACCTCAAAGGTCCAGACTAGAAATGGATTTATCTACTTCAAACAAAGCAAAAAACCAAAAAACCAAAAAACAAAACCAAAAACAAGTAACAAAAAACCTCTCACAAGTGTGCCCCCCACTTCTGAATTGTAGTTCATCCCAGATGTAGTCACTTTGACAACCAAGAATAGCCAACACAAACAACAAGAAAAAATAATTGAAATAAGATGTATCTGGAAAAGTCTACTTTTCTTGGTAACCAGAACAATAAGCTGGCATTGTCACAAAAATTCTACAATCTCTTCATTTTCCAGGTCTCTTCAGGGAGCAAAATTCTGAGTTTAAAAAGGAAAACGCTCCAGGCTTTCAATTTCCTGTCTACATGCAGGAGGACAAATAATTAGCACTTTCCTATATCTAAAAGGGTCCCAGAGCCCAGACATGTTATTATCAGTCCTTGCTTACTAGTGAAAAAAATCATGATTGTGCCTTGTATCAATAGGAATTATAACAGATTAGAAACTCAGTTTAAGTTAATCAGAAATAATCCAGGATGAGGAGAGTTTCAACAACACTGCCATGTTGATCAAGTTCCTACCTAAACAACTAGAAAAAATAGAGCTAATGTTGGAGAAGCAAATATGTCAAATATTGTGACGACTGTTGGGTATTGAAAAACAGTACTGCCACTGCCGTTTGTCACTCTGTATTGATTACATTCAGATGCTATTTATGATCTAGAAAATGTCCATTTAAAACGTCACCAAAGTTCTTTGATTTAGAACAGTCACCCTAGAAACCCCTCTGAATTTATCCCAATGCATTCAGTCTTGGAAATATACATTGATTTGAGACTTTCCAGGTCTTTGGATGAATTAGAAGTAGATTGTAAAATAGATTACAATTTCCAGAATTGTCATAAACCCATTGAAGGCTACAAAACAAATTTAAAATGATTTGATTGTAAAATTCATGATGAGGTTTCTCCATAGCCATCCAGGGGCTTGAAGATGCTACTTCTATTTATTTATTTTACTATCATTTTGTGAACATTGTTGTTTGTAAACTGACATTTCTTTTTTTCTTTCTCTTGCTCAACAACTAGATAGTTGACAAAGTTTGAATGAGAAAGCCTGTCCAGGAGTGAAAGCTGGACTCTGGACCTAGAAGATCACCTCTGTCAGAAATGATGAGCAAACTTCTGCACCCCAACAGCTCCAAGCTTACTCCAACCCACGAAGTGAGGCTATTTGTCACTTTGGCAAGGCAGTGCTGCACCAATGGGAGGAGGAGATCCAGTGATTGCCACTCTGGTTACTCAGCTCTGACACCCGTAACTGTAATAGTGTGAGATGCACAAAGGAGAGAAAGGCAAATACAGGCCCAGGGCTCCTTAGTGTTTTCAGAAGTAGGACGAAGACTGTTACAGAAATTGGAGTTCAATGTCATGAACAGATAAACAGTCAGTTCTCATTCCTTGCAAGTTGTCTAGGTGATTTGCAGAAGACGGGGGAATTACTTGATTCCCCTCTACTTTCAGAAATAGATGAAGTAATTAAAAACCTGCCCCAGGAGAAAGTTCTTGGCCCTGGCGGAGCTACAGGAGATTTCTATAAAACCTTTGGCTTAGCTCTTTCTGTACATCTACTTGATGAGCTCAGTCACATGATGGGCTCAGGTGAATTTATCCCTGCCAGCCCTTATATCCAGATTATCTTAATTGCTGAAAAGGATAAAGAGACAGAAAATTGTACCAAAACCCATTTCAGACTTGTGATTAAAGTAGATATCAAGTTTTGGAAAGGACTCTGGCAATGCTGATCCATGTCTGTAATCTGAGGGAATGGAATCAGGGTGCTGTTGGGGGATGGGCTAGGTTTTGAGCACAGTGATTTTTTTTTAAACCCTAGATTTAAATTCTGTGCATATCACAGGACAATAGCACCCTCATTTATTGTTTGTCTTTACTAGTGAATAGGGTTGTTGTATTTTTTGGCAGAATAATGAGTGTTAAGGGATGTACTATGGGATCTATAACCCATGATCTCCATCATTTAATATAAGTTTTTGTTTTTGTTCCAAGTAAGTGTCTGTCTTCTGAGTTTCTCTGTTGTCAAACATTATAATGGTAAGGTGGGAAGATGATCTTCCACTATACCAGTAACCTATTGCTAAATATAGGAAAAGGTCTAAGGAGGGATAATTGAGAACATCTAACAGGAGAGAAATGGTTTATATATATATATATATGTGTGTGTGTGTGTGTGTGTGTGTGTGTGTGTGTGTGTGTGTGTGTGTGTGTGTGTGTGTGTGTACAATCATTATACAACAACTAAAAAGGAAGGAAAATAAAAATCCAAAGCAACTTTCCAAGTTATGAACACCAAAATATGCTTGTCAACACCACTCATTCCAATAAGGCCCAAAGTCTCTTACATTGACTATCTACTTCATTGCATTTTTCTCTCAGCACAAAGTTCTGGGTAAGGTGTTCTATAAATAAACGGCCTGCAGAAGAGCAAAGGAGGAAAGTGTAGATGCTCCCATACCCATATTCTGTTTCTGAGGGAATTATTCCCTCTACTATAAGGGAAGCAATGCTGAGGGATGCTTCTCTTCCACACCTTGTCCTCAACCCATCAACAAATCAACAGTGAAGGGCCTGAGGATCAGAGCTTTACAGGGAGCCTGGCACAAAATGTTTACCTAGGAAGGAAAGTAAGGGAACTTGAGAACAGGGAATCGAGAGAGAAAGTAGGATGTTTTTAGTGTATCATATCTGGAGAAGGCCAGATAAAAGAATAATTAGGAACAGAAACCTCCGAGCACTGTTTTAGCTGCAGGTGGGATGAGAACATAATCACATTGGTAGTTATGGGGGCTTCCTGATTGTTCTCCAGTTCTTTAGACATACTTGCTCCATCTTTGTTTCTTTGCTATTGTTTGGTTGTTTTAAAGATATGGCTTTTGGCTTCCCTGAGATCTTGTCACTCAGTGAATGATCACTGAGCACTCATTGTAACCTGGGCTCTTTGGTAGGACCTGGGGAAACAATGGGGACAAAAGTGAGCATGGTTTCCTTGGTAGTATTTCCAGTTGGCACCTTCAAGGAAGCATTGATTACCAGCATTTGTGACTATTAAAAAAACAAAAAACAAAAAAAAAAACCCAAAACAACAACAACAACAACAACAACAACAAAAACACAACTGCATTTGCTATGAGATGTTTTAGTAGAGTATTCTAGTCTGGTCATATGAGAAAGCTATCTCTCCTTGAATTCTTTTCTCCCTGATTTTGATGTGATTCTCAGACTAAGCCTTTCATTCTCCGAGTGTTGTTGAATGAAACAAGACCACCACACCTATGAATAAAAGCATTAATCAATGCTTTTTTTTTCCAGTGCAAGTTAGCTTACTGGCAAGCATTTAGTCAGGCAGAAGCATGGCAGCAGGAAACCAGGAAGGGTGAGGTGAGCAGTGCTGAGGGACATTGAGAAGGCCCTTATCTCTTGTTAGTGACATACTCTATGCTGTCCTTTAGTGGTATACCCTTCAATATCCTACCCTGATGGCAAAAGCATATTAGTGCTGAACTGGATGAAAATAAGTCAAAATAACACCAGTGTCTTGGGAACATGCTGAGGGAAACAGGAGTATCAAAATCAAAACATCAGAACTTGAAAGCAGATTTGGGAACATTTGGCTGCTTGGTGCCCTGGAGTTGCTGGCTACTTCCTTGTCCAAACATCTTATAGGCATGAACTTTATTATCTCAGAGGCAAGCAATTTCACCAGGTGTAGTTCCTGTTCTGGGTAGCTATACAAGGCATGTCTCTGAATACATCGGGCAGGAATTTAGAAGGCTGAGAACCTACCCTTATTTATTAATGCATTCCCTCAACCACCACTCATCAGCACTGGCTCTTCTTATTGCTTCCTACCATAGAGCATATAAAGATAAATACATTTTGTGCCTGCCAGAAGTATTTCTTCTTGGCTGCAAGAGGCCTACTGTTGTCATGAATAGATCTTCTCTATTGAATTAAATGTTTTCTATTGTCTTTTACTCATCTTTGGGTCCTCTCAATTTCCAGCTTAAAGCTTTACCTATGTGTTTTCTACTTCCAATAAATGTTAATCAAATGTCCACCCTGGGTCCACGTTAATAAATCAGAAGTGGCAACTTGTCCCTCTCACATACATTTAACACACACACACACAAATATAGAAAAAAGGATCAGATGCACATACTACACCCCAGTCACTCTGGGGAAGCAAGAAAAGCATAGTACTAAGCACACAATTGTAGAGATAATAATAAAAAGCTTTAATCTGGAAGTTCCAACCCCCATTGAGGCTTGGGTAATGGTTACGCCTGCAAGGAGGGGCTGAGAGAGGACATTGAGGACCTGAGTTCCGAATGCAGGAGCTCTCTTGGTTCCAGGACCTTGGACGCTGGACGTAGACCGTGCAGAGTTCTCCAGAGAACACCACCAGACTGCGCCATACCTTTCCCAGACCCTGCAACCTACCTATCCCTTCATTTGTAAGTTACGTCACTAAATAAACATTCCTTTTAACTATGTGGAGTGGCCTTAATAATTTTCACCAATATATGATGCCCAATGTGGGGCAAGAGTTTCTGCCTAAAACATTAAAAAAAAAAAAAAAAAAAAAAAAAAAGATTCTAAAACGGAGCTAAAAACAGCTTCCTAGTTGTCTCTCTTAAATTAGTGGCAGCCTGCCTGTTTGAGCTACTATGGCGGGTTCCCTGGCATGTGAGTCTGATCTGCAGTGTGGTGGGAATGAGGAATCTACAAGCGGCACTTTACTCTGCTGCATGGTGAATTTAGCCTTTGCTAGTTTAAAAAAAAAAAAAAAAAGGTTTCTGGGCTATGAACTGCTTTGATAGAACTGCTTCTGATAGTTGATGGTACACATAGGTCCAGACCCAGAGCTGGCAGTAAACTCTACCACCACCATGTTGGGAAGCTGAGTTGGGCACAGCCAGAAGCTGCAGAGGCATTTCAGTCTTAAAAATGCTGCAGTTTAAAGTAACTGATTCACAATAAGACAAATTCAGATGGAACAAGACTTTACATGATTTACAATGTATGTAAAAATGTACATAGGCTTGAAAGAGAGAAAAAAGAATGTATACAGTTATATCAAAAATAGTTTTTAAAAATAAAGTCTTTAAAGAGACAGTAAAGGTAGTATAAAAATAAGCCACATAAAGATAGATATTACACAGAGAATCTGGATTTTGTTGTCTTTGGGATTTTCAACTGCAAAAAAAAGGTTTGATGGTAAAAGCTGTTGAGTTAAACAAATATGTAAATTTTAAAGGTACCTTGACTTCAAAATTTAGATATAAGGATATGTTGCTTTAAAAAAGAGGCTCTGCTTTTGTTTCCATAGAAAGCAAGAGGCTATGGATTTGTTCCAGATTAAGATACATCAGGTTTGACCAGCTAAGACCACCTGAAAGGTCTCCGATGACACCATGGCCCAGATGACCCAACATCCAAAATGATTTCAAGGCAACTGGCTCAAAAGATATACCCTCACGGACTACTCCATAATCCTAAAATTTTCTTTGTGTCCCCATAAGATACAATGCTCCCTTCCAACAGAAAGTAGTAAGAAAAGCTACGCCCAAATTCCCAAATATACCAAGCTGGCTTTGGAGATGTAATTGGCTCACTCCTTCTCTAAACCCAGAAATATTGCTAAAATAAAAGGTTAAGAGATTCTTGTGTCCCAAGTCAAAAGAGCCCTCTGGTGTGGGACAAAGAAAAACCAATAATTTTATTTAAATCAGGATGATTATAAATACGATCTCTTTCTAAAAAAGAAAAGGGGATATGATATAGATATAATAGGATGAAAGGGGAGATTAATGAACTTACTTTTAAAGAGCAACAACTTGTTTGAAATGTTTTACATTGGTATAGATTTTAGTCTATTGATACAAACTTAAAGTTTAATTTTGTTATACTGTGTGTATATTTCTACTCTTGTTTAAGGTATTATGTATGTATTGTAATGGATAATTAAAAATAGATTAATAATTAGTCATCTATGATAATCATACTCGTATCCATGTTAGTTAAGTCTTCTAGGTATACATAGAGATATTTCAGATAGATAGGTAATCTTCAAATACTTCAAAGACCTACAGAATATGGCATTTAAAATATTTTAAAAATTTAGACTTTCTGGACAGCGAGACATGTCTGCTCCTGGCAACACTGATTTACTTCAGAGGGGAGGATGGGCATTGAAGACACTTCATATGGAGTTTAACTTCACCTTGGCAAAAATAGCCATTTGGGCAAGAAACTGTTCTTGCCTGGACTGCTTGATCGACTGGACATGCAAGACCCATAAAAAGGTGACCACTAAACTTTGCTTAACAAAATGGTCCTTCAGGTTCCTGCTTCACAGAGAAAACTGCCAGACACTCTACAGGACACTAAAAAAAGTGACCAAGAGACTCTAGCCCTGTGGGCTGAAGACAGATGCCCCAACTTCACAAAGAAACATTAGGTGACTGTCCAGACTGCCAGCTGTCTCTGTCTACCCTGCAAGACTCCTGAAAGTTTCTTGCATCCTTCTCCCATTTCTCAGGTAATATTATATCCTTCTGAGGTCTTTGATGTGGTTCAAGACTAGATAGTTATAATTTCCTCAGTTATGATAAAAGATAAGTTAGATATAAAACCTTAGATTCAAAAATATAAGATAGATAGGATATCTTCTTTAATATTGTAACTGTAATTCTTGCTTGATAATTATTTTGCTATCTGTAATTTTACTATATAAAAGTTAAAACCTTGCTTTTTGAAAAACAGAAAAGGGGAAGTGCTGTGGGATGTTCAAGTATGACAAATGTGTTGCTTTGATTGGTTAAAATAAATAAAGTGCTGATTGGCCAGTAGCCAGGCAGGAAGGATAGGGTAGGTGGGACAAGGAGGAGGAGAATTGTGGGAAGTGGAAGGCTGGGTGAGAGAGACCTGCCAGCCGCTGCCATGACAAGCGAGATGTAAGGTACTGGTAAACCATGAGACACGTGGCAACTTATAGACTAACAGAAATGGGTTAATTTAAGATATAAGAACTAGATAGCAAGAAGCCTGCCATGGCCATACAGTTTTTAAGCAATATAAGTTTCTGCGTGTTTACTTGGTTGGGTCTGAACGTCTATGGGCCTGGAGGGTGAGAGATTTGTCCTGACTATGGGCCATGCAGGAAAATTCTAGCTACACACTTATTTGTCTATGCCTTGTTATGTGAAGGATTTCAATAAACCCAAACATGGTACAAGAAGACTATGTTTTAATAATGAATTTATCCATATCAAAGCCAACCTCTCTCTACAGTGCAGGCTGAAATAAAAGTATGGCAAAGTCCAGAGCCAAGGGAGAACAAGATACAGATCTTTTAAGGATGAGAAACATCAGCTTTTAAAGGGAGAGAACAGAGAAGGCAGAAAAGTAAATGGATAAAAGTAAATGAATAAAAGGCAGAGTATTTCTCAGCTGGATGCTTGGCCAATGTTGTATGGAACCTAAGGCACTAAGAACAGCCCTCCTTTCTGTAAAGCTGCTGTGCCTCAGCCAGTACTCATCAAAGCCCAGAACCTCTCTAATCCCTCTGCTTCCTCTTGGAATTTTCTTTAATATTATTTTTGTTTGTTTTTTTGTTTCAAACATGCAGAATAAGAAATGGTTTGGTAAAGGCAGACAGAAGTGGCACATGCCTTAAATCTCAGCACTAGGCAGGCAGAGCCAGGTGAATCTATGTGAGTTCAGGGCCAGCCTGGTCTACAGAGTGAGATCCAGGACAGACACCAAAACTACACAGAGAAACCCTGTCTCAAAAAACCAAAATAAAATAAAATAAAATAAAATAAATGAAAAAAGAAAAAGGAAATGGTTTGGTAAGAGAACAAATGTTTGATGTTTGATTTTCATGAATCTCAGTGGTTTGTATGTAATTATACATTTTATACTGTTGGAAGTTACACTTCAGTGTTTCTAAGTATGGAATTATTAGAATAAATAATTTTACCTTTCCTGAGATTTCTGTTCTAGGTGTCTGACTATGGATCCCATCTACTCAAGCAGAGAAAGAGTTGGTTGCTGCTATGGCCCTAGCTTGCATGAACTATAGCTCCAGATGAACTTGAAATAGATTACATGCCAGCTTTTCTCCATGGAGCATAATTTGCCAATGCTACATCTGAGGGTAGGATGAGCTGTTGTTAACCTCTGGAATGTTATTAATGGTCTTCAGATAGACAGAAGGACCTGGAATGTAAACGGCTGCAGGAACTTGTGAATGGGACCTCTTTCTCATATACAGCTGTTTTCATGGTTGTTGAGTCTCTTGTTAGGCAAAAGGTTGTTGTGTGGTCTTTTATCAATGTCACTGGGACTCTAATAAATTTTTTTTAATAAATAATTTTTTCTTTATTATTATGTGTTTTAAATTTTATACATCAGTCATGGGTTCCCCTGTCCTGCCCCCTCCCGCCCCCACCCCCAACTTGCCACCAGCCCCTCCCCTCCATTCCCATGTCCTACAGGATCAAGGCACCCCTACGGATTCATTTGAACCTGGTGGATTCAGTACAGGCAGGTTCTGTCACCTCCTCCCAGTCTGAGCAAAGTGTCCCTGTGTAAGCCCAAGGTTTCAAACAGCCAGCTCATGCACTAAGGACAGATCCTGGTCTCACAGACTGGGTGCCTCCCAAGCAGATCAAGCTATTCAATTGTCTCACTTATCCAGAGGTCCTGATCCAGCTGGGGGCTCCTCAGCTTTTGGTTCATAATTCATATGCTTCCATTCGTTTGGCTATTTGTCTCTGTGCTTTTTGCAATCTTGGATTCAACAATTCATGCTCTTGCAGACCCTCCTCTTTTTCGACAGTTGGACACCTGGAGCTCCACCTGGGGCATGGCTGAGGATCTCTGCATCTACTTCCATCAGTTATTGGATGAGAGTTCTAAGACAACTGTTAGGGTGTTTGGCCATCTGATCACCAGACTAGGCCAGATCAGTCTTTCTCTCAACCATTGCCAGCAAACTACAAAGAATGTATCATTGTGGATTTCTGGGGACCTCTCCAGCACTCTGCCTATTCCTGGTCTCATGTGGTCTTCATTTATCATGGTCTGTTATTCCTCATTCTCCGTTTCTGTTCTTGATCCAGCTGGGATCTCCTGTTCCCCTAAGCTTTCTTTCCCTCAAATATTGCCCTTCATTACTCCCACTGTTATCCAGGTTGTTCATGTAGATCTCATCCATTTCTCTGTCATTGGGTGATCCTTGGGTCTTTCCTAGGGTCCCATCTTCTAGGTAGCCTCCCTGGAGTTGTGTAGCAGTCTAGTCATCTTTGTTTTACATCTAGTATCCTCCTATGAGTGAGTACATACCGTGTTTGTCCTTCTGAGTCTGGGTTACCTCACTCAAGATGATTTTTTCTAGATCCATCAATTTGCCTGCAAACCTCATGATGTCATTGTTTTTCTCTGCCAAGTTGTACTCCATTGTGTATATGTACCATATTTTCTTTATCCATTCTTCAGTTGAAGGGCATCTAGGTTGTTTCCTGGTTCTGGCTATTACAAACAAAGCTGATATGAACATAGCTGAGCAAATGCCCTTGTGGTATGATTGAGCATACCTTGGGTATATGCCCAAGAGTGCTATAGCTGGGTCTTGGGGGAGATGGATTCCCAATTTTCTAAGGAAGTGCCATATTGATTTCCAAAGTGGCTGTACAAGCTTGCATTCCCACCAGCAGTGGAGGAGAGTTACCCTTGCTCCACATCCTCTCCAGCATAAGCTGTCTTCTGTGCTTTTAATCTTAGCCATTCTGACAGGTGTAAGGTGGTATCTCAGAGTCGTTTTGATTTGCATTTCCCAGATAATTAGGGATGTTGAGCAATTCCTTAACTGTCTTTCAGCCATTTGAGTTTCTTGTGTTGAGAATTCTCTGTTTAGTTCTATAGCCCATTTCTTAATTGGACTGTTGGGCATTTTGATGTCTAATTTCTTGAGTTCTTTATATATTCTGGATATCAGCCCTCTGTCAGATGTGGGGTTGGTGAAGACCTTTTACCATTCTGTAGGCTGTCGCTTTGTCTTGTTGACCATGTCCTTTTCTCTACAAAAGATTCTCAGTTTCAACTGGTCCCATTGATTGATTGTTTCTCTCAGTGTCTGTGCTATTGGTGTTATATTTAGAAAGTAATCCCCAGTGCCAATGCATTCAAGAGTACTTCCTACTTTCTCTACTATCAGGTTCAGAGTAGCTGGATTTATGTTGAGGTCTTTGATCCACATGGATTTAAGTTTTGTGCACAGTGACAGATATGGATCTATTTGCAGCCTTCTACACATTGACATCCAGTTATGCCAGCACCATTTGTTGAAGAAGCTTTCTTTTTTCCATTGTACATTTTTGGCTTCTTTGTCAAAAATTATATGTTCATAGGTGTGCAGGTTAATGTCAGGGTCTTCAATTCGATTCCATTGGTCCACATGTCAGTTTTTATGCCAGTACCAAGCTGTTTTTTATTACAGTAGCTCTATAGTAGAGCTAGAGGTTGGGGATTGTGATGCCTCCAGAGGTTGTTTTATTGTACAGGATTCTGTTGGCTATCCTGGGTTTTTTGTTTTTCCATATGAAGTTGAGTATTATTCTTTCCAGATCTGTGAAGAATAGTGTTAGTAATTTGATGGGAATTGCGTTAAATCTGTAGATTGCTTTTGGTAAGATGGCCATTTTTACTATGTAATCCTGCCTATCCATGAGCATGGGAGGTCTTTCCATTTTCTGACATCTTCTTCAATTTCTTTTTTTCAGAGACTTAAAGTCCTTGTCATATAGGTCCTTCACATGCTTAGTTAGAGTAACCCCAAGGTATTTTATAACATTTGTGGCTATTGTAAAGGGTGATGTATCTCTGATTTCCTTCTCAGCCTGTTTGTCTACTGTATATAGAAGGGCTTCTGATTTTTTTGAGTTGATCTTGTATCCTGCAATGTTGCTGAAGGTTTTTATTAGCTGTATCAGTTCCTTGGTTGAATTTTTGGGGTCACTCATGTATACTAACATGTCATCTGCAAATAGGGAGAGCTTGACTTCTTCCTTTCCAATTTGCATCCCCTTAATCTCTTTATGTTGTCTTATAGCTCTGGTTAGAACTTCAAGTACAAAGCCCTGCCTTGTTCCTGATTTTAGTTCTATTGCTTGGAGTTTCTCTCCATTTAATTTGATGTTGGCTGTTGGCTTGCTGTAGATTGCCTTTATTATGTTTAGGTATGTTCCCTGTATTCCTGATTCCTCCAAGACCTTTATCATAAAGGGGTGTTGGATTTTGTCAAAAGCCTTTTCTGCATCTAGTGAGATGATCATATGGTTTTTTTCCTTGAGTTTGTTTATATGGTGTATTACATTGATGGACTTTCATATGTTGAACCACCCTTGCATCCTTGGGATGAAGCCTACTTGATCATGGTGGATAATTGTTTTGATGTGTTCTTGGAGTCTGTTTGCCAGAATTTTATTGAGTATTTTTGCATCAACGTTCATGAGGGAGATCGGTCTGTAGTTCTCTTTCTTTGTTGCATCTTTGTTTGGTTTGGGAATCAGGGTAATTGTAGCCTCATAGAAGGAGTTTTGTAATATACCTTCTGCTTCTATTGTGAGGAACAAATTAAAGAGTATTGGTATTAAGTCTTCTTTGAAGATCTGGTAGAATTCTGCAGTGAAACCACCAGGTCCAGGGCTTTTTTTTTGGTTGGGAGAATTTTAATGACTGATTCTATTTCCTTAGGGGTTATTGGACTATTTAAATGGTTTCTCTGGTCTTGATTTTACTTAGGTATGTGGTAGCTATCCAGAAAATTATCCATTTCTTTTAGATTTTCCAGTTTTGTGGAGTAGAGGTTTTTGAAGTATGACCTGATGATTCTCTGGATTTCTTCATTGTCTGTTGTTATGTCCCCTTTTCATTTCTGATTTTGTTAATTTGGGTGCTCTCCCTCTGTCTTTTGGTTCGTTTGGATAAGGGCTTGTCTATCTTGTTGATCTTCTGAAAGAACCAACTCTTTGTTTCATTAATACTTTGTATTGTTCTCTTTACTTCTATTTTATTGATTTCAGCTCTCAATTTAATAGTTTCTTGGCGTCTGTTCCTCCTGGGAGACTTTGCTTCTTCCTGTTCAAGGGCTTTCAGGTGTGCTGTCAAGTCTCTAGCATGAGATTTCTCCAGCTTCTTTATGTGGGCATTTAGTGCTATGAATTTCTCTCTTAGCACTGCTTTCATAGTATCCCATAAGTCTGGGTATGTGGTGTATTCATTTTCATTGATCTCTAGCAAGTGTTTAATTTCTTTCTTTATTTCTTCCTTAACCCATTGGTGATTCAGTTGAGCTTTGTTCAGTTTCCATGAAATTGTAGGATTTCTGCAGTTTTTTCTGTTGTTGAAATCTAACTTTAAACCATGGTGGTCTGATAGAACACAGTGGGTTAATGCAATTGTTTTGTATCTGTTTAGATTTGCTTTGTGGCCAAGTTTGTGGTCGATTTTAGAGAAGGTTCCATGGGGTGCTGAGAAGAAGGTATATTCTTTTTTGTTTGGGTGGAATGTTCTGTAGATATCGATTAAGTCTATTTGTGCCATAACATCAGTTAAGTCTATTATTTCTCTGTTAAGTTTCAATTTGGCAGATCTGTCCAGAGGGGAAAGCAGGGTGTTGAAGTCTCCCACTATTAATGTGTGGGGTTTTATATGTAATTTAAGCTTCAGTAATGTTTCTTTTACATATGTGGGTGCCCTTGTGTTTGGGGCATAAATGTTCAGAATTGAAACTTCATCTTGGTGGATCTTTCCTGCAATGAGTATGTAATGTCCTTCATCATCTTTTTTGATTGATTTTAGTTTCAAGTCTATTTTGCTGGATATTAGGATGGCTACATCAGCTTGCTTCTTAAGACCATTTGATTGGAAAGTCTTTTCCCAGCCTTTTATTCTTAGGAGGTGTCTGTCTTTGAATTTGAGGTGTGTTTCTTGTATGCAGCACAAAGATGGGTCCTGTTTTTGTATCCATTCTGTTAGTCTGTGTCTTTTATAGGTGAATTAAGTCCATTGATATTATGGGATATTAATGACCAGTGCTTGTTCATTCCTGTTGTTATTTTTATTTTTTGGTGGTCGTGTGTGTGTACTTCTCTTCTTTGGCGTTTACTGCTATGGTGTTATCTATTGCCTATGTTTTCATGGGTGTATCTGCCTTCCTTAAGTTTGAATTTTCCTTCTAGTGCTTTCTGTAGGGCTGGGTTTGTGGACAAGTATTGTTTAAATCTGGTCTTGTCTTGGATGTCTTGTTCACTCCATCTATGATGATTGAAAGTTTTGCTGGGTATATTAGTCTAGGCTGGCATCCATGGTCTCTTAGTGTCTGCATTATATTTATCCAGGTCCTTCTGGCTTTCAAAGTCTCCATCGAGAAATCGGGTGTTATTCTGATGGGGTTCCCTTTATAAGTCACTTGGCCTTTTTCCTTTGCTGCCTTTAGTATTCTTTCTTTATACTGTATGTTTAGTTGTTTAATTATTATGTGCCGAGGGGACTTTTTTTGGGGGTCTAGTCTGTTTGGTGTTCTATAGGCTTCTTGTATCTTCATAGGCATATCCTTCTTTAAGTTGGGAAAGTTTTCTTCTGTGATCTTGTTAAATATATTTTCTGTGCCTTTGAGTTGGTATTCTTCTCCTTCCTCTAACCCTATTATTCATATGTTTGGTCTTTTCATGGTGTCCCAAATTTCTTGAACATTTTGGGTCATTACTTTGTTGGTTTTAGTGTTTTCTTTGACTGAAGAATGTATTTCTTCTACCATATGTTCAACACCAGAGATCCTCTCTTCCATCTCTTGCATTCTATTGGTTATACTTGCCTCTGAAGTTCCTGTTTATTTACTCAGATTTTCTATTTCCAACATTCCTTCTGCTAGTGTCTTCTTCATTGTTTCTATTTTCCTCTTCAGGTCTTGGATTATCTCCCTTGATTTTTCATGATTTTCATTCAAGGATTTATTGTTTTCTTCTGCTTTAATTGTCCTTTCCTCTAGTTTTTTATAGCGTTCTTCCCATTTTTTGTTTGTCTGTACCTCTACTTTATTTTTTATTTCTTCTATATAACGCTCTATCCTCTTCATGATGTTACTTATAGGGTTGTTTTCTTCTTCTTCTTCCATTTCGTGATGTTCAGTTCTAGCTGTTGGAGAAGGGCTAGATTCTGCTGATGCTGTATTGCTCTTTATTTTGTTGTATGTACTTCTGCCTTGACGTCTGCCCATCTCCTCTTGTGTTCGTTCTTGGTCTTATCAGTGTACTTGGTCGAGAGAGAGTTGACATATTTAGGGAGCCTCTCTCTGGTCCAGATGGAAGCTCTGGGCCATATGGGAGTGCTGGTCCAGATGAGAGTGCTGGCCAGATAGGAGCTGGGGGGCTGGACTCTGAGTCTTGGGAAGTCAATAATGTCTCCTTATTTTTTCCAGATGGGAGTTTCTCTGGTCTCTGGTCCAGATGGGAGTTTCTCTGGTCTCTGGTCCCGATGGGAGTTCCAGGGCAGAATGGAAGCTGGGGGCTGGTCTCTGAGTCTCAGGAAGTGGCTGGGGTCTTGGGCAAATGGGTGTGGGGGCAGTGTGTGGAGACTGCAGTGTCTGCCTGCAGTCTTGTCAAATGAGAGCCTTCCAGCAGGGCCCGCCGATTGGCAGGCAACTGGGGCCAAGTTGGTCAGGTCCTCCCGGAGTGGCCTGTGTCCAGTGGTGGGACCCAGGCGCAGTTGCCTCTCTGACTATAACCCA
Source organism: Onychomys torridus (assembly GCF_903995425.1). Lineage (NCBI taxonomy): Eukaryota > Metazoa > Chordata > Mammalia > Rodentia > Cricetidae > Onychomys > Onychomys torridus. The sequence continues at coordinate 15,585,577 of NC_050444.1, read as the reverse complement.
GGCACTCACCTCTGGTCCAGATGGGAGTTCCGGGGTGGACAGAAGCTGGGGGCTGGTCTCCTCTAATAAGTTTTTAAGGATGACTTGCTTCAATGCCCCAGATCTTATTTCCTTGTGTTTTAACCCAACATTGAGTATTCTGTTATTGACTGTTCTGTATATTGAATGGAGAAATGTTCTGTGAGAAGTACCTATTTTTCTTGCGGACCAGTAAGGGTATATCATGTGCCAGATGGCTAATTCCCATGGGTTGATAAATGTATCCACACACTTTATGATTTAAAATATCCTGCGGATATTTCCTTTGGTGAAAGGATTGCTAGATTTTTAAATTTACATTTGTGTGGAGTTCATATTTGCTGTTTTTTGCTGATACCTGAGAAAAATATATTTTTATAATAATGTGTGAAATATATGCTATTCTCATGGTATACCCTCCTCGTCTTTGGTACATGCAGAAATATAAGCCCTTGGTAGACCTGAAAAATTATACTTTAATTATCATTTCTTTTTAAATAGAGAGTAATAATATAGCTTTCATATGTGACATATGAAAGTATTCAAATGAATTATTTTGTGTCTTTGTTTCAAAATATTTGTAATTTAAAAAAATGACTGATCTTTATTCTGTCACATCCAATAAGTAAACTCATGATTTATGGGCATTTTAGAAGGAGAAATTTCTTATTAAGCAATAATGCTGAACTTTCTAATGACTGACATGGACAGAAAATTAGATTTGAGTGAACTTTAAGAAAAGGCCAAAATAAAAACAATCAAATTTTTGATATTTCGAAGTAGTTGGTAATGATAGTTGATAATGATAGATACATTTAAAAAAAGTTGATATAATTGTGTTTTACAGATTTCTGGGTACATAAGCTGAACACAAAGGCCAGGCACTCAAAAATGTGAATTATATCCATTGGTAATACATAACATATTATAAAAGTATAATAAAATAATACTTTTACAGTACTGTATAAGCAACTATATTTTCATAGGTAACAGAATGGCACAGGCCAAGGTTCATAGAGTTGGTCATGGTCACGGTCAACAAGACCAAGCAAGCATATAGCTTCCAGCTCAGAGGAGCTCATCTTCAGCTGCTGGGCCTCTCTGGTTACTCCACAAGTCAGTTCATTCTCACCTTGGGTGGGCATCTCTTCTTTTCTTAGATGAAAATGAAGGTTTTGTCTTCTCATTGGTCAACTTGGTGGATAATACACCTGCTTTACTTTAGCCAGACCAAGCAATCTGCCCATAGTGCTATGGGTAGGATTTTAGGTAAATGTGTGATGGACAGTGGTCCATTGTGATAATGGCTAGAGGTAAACTAAGTTCCAGTAAAGCCTTAAGCATTTTTGGGTAAGTAGCTAGAAATTGGCATTTCTTCCATCATTTTGTTATTTTACATATGTAGTCCTAGGACTAAGACAAAATGATAAAGCAAGAACAAAACTCACAAAGCACTGTCTTACATGTCAGGAAGTAGGAGACAAAAGAGAGAATTTGAGAACAGAATCTAGGTGGGGAAAATAAAAGTGTTAGGACACTAGAAAAGCCAAGAACTAAACAGTGTTAACTGGTTGTCCTAAGTATTTTATAGGCACATTAATGGGTATACTAGAATATTTAAAAAATACAAAGTCAAATAATGTTTAGAATAAAGCACAAGGCAAATGTTTCAAGATAGAGGACATGAAAGTAGAAAATAATATTTCACAGTGAAATAAACAAGACAGGTGTTTGGGAATCCATTTCATGTCAGATATTTGAAAAAGATTGGCTGCTAACTGTGGGGTAGATAGAATTAGAAACTACAGGGGTTTTTGATACCCCCCACATTTCTCATATCATTTAAGATCAAGGTGCAGACATTCAAAAAGAACACATTTTCATACCAATGCTGGTTCATGTTTTCACTTTGAATTTAAAACTCAAATCTGATTACGGCCATATTACATTATCTAATCCATTTCCCAATGGAGTCTGGCTATTTCGATCTAATATTCCCAACCTCTTTATTCCTGCTGTGTTACTCTTTGCATTTCCTTCATCCCTACCCCACCCCATCTGCACTCCTTTGCTTCATCCAATTCAATTTACTCTGCTAATGTTTGGAAAGAACATTGTAACTCAGCCTTCATGTAATGGCTTCTAACCTCCTGATTCTGTCATCTTTTTAAGGGCTGTTATATTGACAAGGAAATTATACTTACCTCAGCCAATTGTATACACTTATGTCGCTTTAAATTTAACTTTATCACTACTTGTCAAATTCTCCCCTGTGGCCTTTTTAATGTTCCTATGTATTTGGCAATATTTTTTTATTGACATTTCAATTTTGTTTTGCAGTATGCTAAAGTTACAAGAAAACAAATGGCAAAAAGTTAAAGCAGAGCCAAACCAAGCTAAAGTTAAGCTTTTGAAGTCTTCTGGAAGATATTCCTTTTGTTGAATATTCAAAATTCTGAATCTACTAAGATCCAGGATCACCAGTGAAGATCTGGATGGGGAACTCTGTCTGCTCTTAAGAACAGCTCAGAGACCATTGCTAGGCAAATGCACCTTTTATCATTCCCTACTAGCTATATTTTCAGTGTTAAATTTGTGGTCCATGAAAGACAGCAAACTCATTTCAGTGACTTGGCTTGTGAGTACTTTATATTTTCATTTGGTTCATTAGTTAACATTTACAGAATTGTTTGTTTTGTTTCTTATTCTATGATCAATTTGCCTATTCATAGCCTTTTCTGTCTTGTTCTCGATATTCTCTTGGTGTCTATCAGGCACTCAATAGTTGTTTGATGACTTGAAGCTACTGTCTAGCACATGGCTAAATCACACATAAATACTATTTTAAGAACAAAAATAAGCCAAATGGTAGTGGATCACACCTTTATTCCCAGCACTTGGGAAGAAGAGGCAGGCAGATCTCTGAGTCCAAGGCTAGCATGGTCTATAGAATAAGTTCCAGGAAAGCCAGAGCTACACAGGGAAACATTGTCTCAAAACACCAAATAAATAAATAAATAAATAAATAAATAAATAAATAAAAAAAAAGAGCAAACATAGATTGCAAACTGTCGATTATGATTTATGAAGTTTTCACTTATTAGTTTTGTAGACAAAGACAATGCCCATTTTGATTTGCTACTTCTGTTGGATAACTCTACTGCAAACTGCATGGAACTGCACTGCTCAAGATTTTGACCACTAGCCACATGTAGTTATTTAATTATATGTAATTAAAATAAAATTATATTTACAATTCAGTTCTTCTAAACTACACTAGTGACATTTTAGATGTTCCAACAGGAAATGTGACTGTTGGCTTTTGAATTCTACAAGCTGGTTACAGAATATTTCCATTGTAGCAGAAACTTCTTTATGTAGTCTTTAGCAAGTACCTCAAGTAGGTAATTATAGAATAATAAACTGTCTTTTTTTATTTCATATTGCTTTATGAAATGTCCAATAATTCATACCTCCAAAAATAGCTAGAAATATTATTCATGCTAAGTGAAGAAAAATATATAGTTGATGGCTATCAAAAATCTGAGTAAAATTAAAATTATTGTAACTATTTCCAGCAAACAACTTTACAACAGTCAAGTTGCTTATTTTTACTCCTAGAGATAGGTGTGGCTGTCCGTAAGACCTAGCTATTGGATGGTGGAGACCAGCACATTTGGGAAGTTTTCTCAGGTATTCTATATTTACAGAGACAAAAATCATTAGCAGCATCGACAGTAGGTACCATATCCATTCTTATTCTACCTCCTTTAGCTGCTGTGTCTGAACACTGAAAAGGAGTTATCCTGAAATCTGTGTTTCTACTGAGAAAGAGAGAGAGAGAGAGAGAGACAGAGAGAGAGACAGAGAGACAGAGACAGATATTTTCCTGTTTAGATCCATATCAGGAAGTCATGCTTCCTGCCAAAAGGAAATTTAAAGACTATCATTTTTGCAAACAGATCACCCTGAACCCAGACAGCAGATAACAAGCAGATCACTCTAATTAGAAAGTGGAAGCACAGGACAAGCCAAGCCTGGCAGTAAGAGGCAGACTTTAAGGGGCCTCTCGCTCACATCCTTAACATAAGCTTCTGATAAATTATACACAGAGATTGAGACTCAGGACCTCCATAAGAAAAACTGGCTTCTCATTACATATCAGCGAAGCCTAGAGAAGTTTAGAGAGACTTAAAAAGTAAATCCATATAGATCCTGAACAGAAATTCTTTCTTTACTTTACAGGCTGGAGGATCTTTTCAAGATAAAGTCTTCCTAAGAAGAAAGTAGAAGCTGTTGTCATAATTGCATATCCTGTTTACATGTGTGCTTCTATTTCCAAAAGGTATTCTGCTACAGAAGAAAGTTACCATGGGTAGTAAAGGTAGAAAATTCTGGATAAGATAAGATTAAATAGATACAATAATCACTACAAGACTTATCTGGATAGTCACTGTGTTAGTAAATGCTGCGATCTTGTAAGAGATACAGGAGAGAGATAATATCCATTAGGCTATTATAATAAGTATTTATAGTTTCAGGTGCTTTGCTCAGGTGGAGGAAGATGAGTATAATTGGTTTCATATTATGAAGGGTCATTTCTAAACACATTGCTGCAAGAATCAAGCAGTAGCCACATGATACTGAGAAGACCAGGAACAAGACATTAGTGAATACTTGTAAGGTTTGTATAACAGTATCTTTCACATAGTAAAATGAAGCTTATTGTTAGGGCTTCATTTGCACTGTGGAAGATACAGGCATATGGAGACACTTGGGACAAAGCAGAGGGGAAGATGCTAGAGAAACCAAATGACATAAGTTGAAAGGTCAGAATGCTCTCAGGGTTAGAGAATTGCTACATATCTTACCAGGTAGTGATGGAAATGGTTCTTCCCATAAGTGAGATTAAGATCTCATGGTGGTCATGGATCCCTCAAAGACTCCTGTGGCTGATGGAGAAATGAACCAGGAGATGTAATTGCAGGTGAATTAAAGGTCTGTGAAATGCTAAACCTTGATATTAAAACCAAACTCATTTCTTGGCAGCAGGGATCAAGTTCTTTCACAGTGAGGCATTTAAGCAAAATGAACATGCCTGCATTTTTGTATTCATTTATCAAATAATGAAATAGCAAGGAAAACAATCAGATATGATCTTTCTCTCTCTATTATTTAAAAAAATCACTTCCTTAGTTACTACTGCAATATACAATCTACTCAGAACTCAATCTTTGATGCTTATCTTGAATTTATCTTGCTGGCTGAACTTCTCAGGTAATAAATTTAGGAAGGATGTTTTAGATACAAGGAATATTATTGGGGTAAGAGTGTGAGTTATTTAGAATTAGACTCAGGGAGGAAAAGGCAAGAAATGGTAACTCCAAGGGAAGTCAGTTTTTCAGGAAGAAGCAAGCATACTCATGTCTCAGGGGTAAATAAGGAATGAGCTATGGATCTTCTTTGGACTCCTCTTTTCTTCTCTTTTAGTTCTCCAAACAAGTAGCCCTCTACCAGAGGCATTGGGACCAATGGTTGTCTAAACTGTTTCTGGGGAAGTAAAAATGATGCACAACCATAAAATAATCTCAATCAAACTAGAGAGATAGAAGTTAATCTGAGATATCTATAAGGGTTTTAACTCATTAAGGGTATTATTCAGAATCTTTTCTAAATACAGGGATATTTCCAGGAATCAAGATCTGATTGTAGCTGTGATACCACAGATGAAGCTCAAAGTTTAAACTGTTCATTCACAGGATTAGCACTGAAAAACAATGATGGTATTTTTATACCTAAAACCAACTGGAATCCAGGAAAGGGAAACTGAACATTGTTGTCACTACCACTGCCCTGTGGATAATTCAGAAATTAGCAGTGGGTACATCATTCTATGCATTTGAGAGAATATTATTGATTTTGGAATCAGTTGTCTATTACTACACAAGTAATAAAAAACCCAAAGTTTTGTTGGTATAGAATATCAACAAATGAACATATACTGACTAGACCAGTTTTTCTGTAATTGCCTCATTCACACATTGAGGATCCTATCAACTGTGAGTCAGATTAAATGGTGAGATAGTTGGCATACCTTCTTCCACTTGGTCTTGTGTCCCTTGAATTGTCACAAAATGAAATGGTCCCAGCATAGGCTGTCTCAGGAGAGACAAAAGATGAAAGGTCTTTGCAGAAAGGGAGTGTTTGCAAATCTACAATTTTATTTCTTCTATATCCCATTAACAAAAGTTGTAACAATTTAGATCCATAGAAGAAGAAAAGTCACTATCTATTGATGACGGACATGGCAAGACCAAAGAACAGAGGCCCCTGTATAAAGGATTTTGCGGTTATCTTTGAAATTTATCTGCTATAGTCCTTAAACCATCTCTGGTAAAAGGAGTGGCTGAAGAGTGGCATACTGACAACCTTAGTTCCTACACGATGCTTTTCTCTTTATTATTTTAAACTTGAGTGCTTCGAGAATATGGACCTCCATAGAGGGCCATGTGTCTAATGATGTGGATTGTTATCTTTGTATTCATTTGTAGCAGAAAAATTATACTGTGTAGCTGTCTAGGTAATAAATACAATTCATCTAAGATTGAGCTATTTCTTAAATTGGTAAATTGACCTTTGCTGTGGAATGCTGTTCTGTATGCTGTGAATGGTTGTTCTGATTGGTTGATAAATAAAATGCTGTTTGGCCAGTGGGCAGGTAGAAAGTATAGGGGGGATAAGCAGTTAAGGAGAACTCTGGTAAGAGGAAGGACTGTGTCAGGAGTCACCAGCCAGACACAAAGGAAGCAAGATGACAAGGCAGAACTAAAAAAAGTTACCAAGCCATGTATCTAAACACAGATAAGAATTATGGGTTAATTTAAGTGTAAGAGCTAGCCAGTAATAAGCCTGAGCTAATGGCCATACAGTTTGTAATTAATATAAGCCTCTGTATGTTTATTTGGGTCTGAGCAGATGCAGACTGGCAGGACACAGGAAATTTTCCAACTACAGACCTTTACTTTCATGACTTAGGAGCTTAGACAGAATCATTCTCATCTACCTTTCCCACTTTCCAAAATAACAGCCTTTGGGTCATCAAAGAAGCCTGCATATTTTAATTCTAAAATCATTATTTAACTACACCAACATTGTCAACTTTGTGAGCATTTAGATTGTGAGTTACATAAAGCAAACACAGATGATGTTTATATTTTAATTCCTTTTATTTTATGTGCCCCAAAAGGGCAAACAGAACAAAAATACTGATACAGTTCCCGTTCCCATGTCTGCATTCCTTCAGAATCAGGACATCAAATAGAAAAACTTGTTGATAAACAGAGGCTTTATTAGGTTAAATGGCCCTTCAGGACTTCTAAGGGGAAGAAGTAAACTCACAAATCCCATTATGTAATTTCCTAGTTGGTCATTTAGAGCCTTTTTTCTATTGTTGTCACACATTACCTTCATTTAGAATTATTTTATTCCTCTAAGTTAGAGAGATAGGCACAAAGCTGTGTTGTGTCCATCTATCTCCACTGTGAAGGGAGAGAAGAGGAGGGGCAGATACAGGCAGAAGGAATGAGAGTGTCCTCCTCATTCACACACACTGACCCTATCTCTATCTTGTTTGCATTCTTCTTGCTTTCCAAAATCCTCAACAAAACCATTCAGTAACTTCAACTCTCCTTTCTGAAAACATCTCTGGTTATTTTAAAATGCATAAAACATTTCACACTGAAATACAAAAGCATTTAAAAAGGTTATTCAGCAATACCTAACTTTATCCTGAAGGGAAGGATAAGAGTGGAGGCAGAACTGCATGCCTCACATTTTTATCCAACAAATAGTTTTGAAGGGTAAAGAGTTAAACCAGTTTGTGAAGGACTGCAATTTGTGAAGCCATACTCATTTCTTCTGATGAAGTTTGTAGTTCAGGAATCAGTGAACTCTTTCTGCCAAGTACCAGAACTTTAGAATTTTGATAGTTAGAAGTTTCTGCTAATCATTCAGTTCCATCTATATAACATGAAAGTAGTCATAAAAACCACATGAATGCATTGATGCTACTATCTTCATCTAAAAATGATGTTCATGGATACAAGAAGTAGATTTTGCTTTAAGAATATAATTTGTTGATTCTTATTCTATATAAAGGATATATATATATATATTTATTTCAAGGGCATTGAAGTTTATCAGCCTATGACAAAATACACCAAATAAATAACTTATAAGGAAAGAAGGAAGTAAGATTTATTTGGGCTTGTGATTTTAGAGTCTTTAGTCCTTAATCATGTAGGTCTGTTTCTTTGGATCAGTGGCAAATCAGAGAATCACATCTGGGAGTTTATAGTGAGGCAAAGCTGCTCATTCCATGGCCACTGGGAAACAAAGTAAGATAGAAAAGTGCCAAGGTCCCTATATCATCTTCAAAGACACTCCCCAGTGACATAACTGCCTTCCAGTAGTGGCAAAAGCTGGTGACTTAAGCCTTAAAACCGCTTTTGGAATATTCAACGTCTTAAAGAAAACACCAAGCTGGACATACAGAGAAAGAAAGGGTGGTTCTGGGTGATGATCAGCTAGCCTATTGCTTTTGGGTATGTGATAACCCAGCTCACAAGAGCAAGAGGGGGACTATCAATATCACGCCTGTGTTTGCTTGAGGTAAATAAGCTTTCACATGCAATAGGTGCTGTGCTTGCTGCCTCATACTTTATGGCTCACCTCATGGTCAGAGCACACTCCCGTTGACCTGATGCCCTCCCATGAGGCTCCATCTAAAAGGTTCCACTTCCCAACAGCCTCATGCTGAGAACTATGCCTTTCATAAAGATCCAAACATAGAAGGTGAGGTAATAAACATGCTATAGTAAGCATAGGAGCATAAAGTGGCAGGTACAAGATAGGAGTGGTAGGAAAGTTTAGTGGTTATTTGTTAAGTGACCAGTGCAAGAAGAGACAGGCTGTGTTTCTAGGGAACTATAGTTGGTTTGGATTGACCAAGCCATCAGGTGTAACTGCCATGCTATCATGACATCTGGAACTGATAAAGTCAAAGGATCATTAGAGTTTTAGGCCCATTACTCATCTCCTTAATGATCCTCTTAAAACATTCCAGAAAAATTTGTAAAAATAGGATATGGACTTCAGTAGCACTCTTGAGTATCAAATAGTCACTAAATCAAATACCTTTATATAAAACAGTGAAGTCGCACATACTAGCTCATTTATTTCAAAAAGCATCAATGTAATACTTTTAACCATCTTTTTTCCTTTTTTGTCACCCTCTATACTGCTCTATACCCTGGTTTGCCTTAAGAGATTCAGATATACATGGTCATTTATCCTAGAAAGTCAGATTTCTGGAGCCCAAGTTTATTCTTTGAGAGGTCTCTTTTACTAAAAACAAGCAAACAAACAACAAAACTATAAACTCAAATATACTAGGTTAGACCTTGAACAACATGTGTGAGTAAAGCCCATAGAAGCTTAAGTCATTAACTTTATCTGCTTCTGTCTAGTAAATGTCATTCACATGTTTTTACACTCATTGAACTCTACATATATAACCCATAAAGATTCCTCTCTGACTTGGAGCTTATGTTTGGAATGTAGAATGTCTTAGATTAAAAAAAATAATGTATTATATATATATGAGTCTTTTGTCTGCTTATACGTTTTTCTATCACATCTGTTTCTGATGCCTGCTAAGACAATGAAAGGGTGTCAGATCCCCAGGGATTAAAGTAATGGATGATTGTGAATCACCATATGGGTGCTGGGAATCAAACACAGGTCCTCTTTAAGAGCAGTTTGTCTTCTTAATAGCTATGCCATCTCCCCACCTTGATGTCTTAGATCACCTTAAAATTGAGATACCCAACACTTCTATCCCTTGATTACACCAGAATCATACTGTGGCTGACTCCTGTGGATGTTATTTCTGCACACCTTCTCCCTCTTGCCCACCTGGTTCATTATACTGAGTTCTCTAAATCTTGCTCTGTTAAACATTCCCTATTCCCTGAGTTATTTGAAGTAAACCAGGATGTGCTTTTCTTCTACATATTGTCTAGGTGTTCAATACACAATCAGGTATTTAGATTCACTTACTGTAAATTCTTTCTCTTTCTATAATCCAGCTGCCTAGGCAGACATAACATTTAACTTTTGTTATTTTTCTAAAGGCAGTATCATGTTAGCAACAAAATACACATTTCTTGAAAGAATGAAGGGATGAGGGAATTTGAAAATAAAGAAAGCATGCATAAATCAGTAACTCATAGCATTTCAAACAATAGGGTATCTTCATTTTTCATATTAAAATAGTTAAAAGATTCAAGTCCTCATGTTCTCTGCAGCATTATTTATAACAGTGAAGATGCAGCATCTACCTAAGCACCTACCAATGGACAAATGGACAAAGAACACGTGTGGGTTTGTTTAAACACACAGGAATAGAGGAATAGTATTTAGCTTTAAAAAGAGATCCTTTCATTGTGATAGTATGGGAAAATCTGGAAGACATTGTGCTAGAAAAAATGAGCCAAGCAGAGAAAGACAAATATGCATAATCTTACAAATATACAGAATCTACAAAAGTTGAAACCACAGGCAGAATACACAGTGGTTGCCAGAGGCTGGTGGTGAAGATGGGATGCTATTGATCAAAGAACAAAATGATTTGGTAACCCCAAATCCTGATGATAAACATAGTGATGATAGTTAGCAATACCTTAAATTTGCTAAGGAATTTCCAATAAATGAGGGGGAAAATGTGTTAATGTCTTAGTTAGGATTTTTATTGCTGTGAAGAGGCACAATGGCCACGGCAACTTTTATAAAGTAAAACACTTAGTTGGGGTGGTACACTTACAGTTCAGAGGTTCAGTCCATTTAGCATTGTTGCAGGGAGCATGGTGGCCGTCAGGAAGACATGGTGCTGGAGCTGAGAATCTGTATATCTTTATAGGCAGGCATCAGGAAGTCTACTGACAGATTGGATGGTATTCTGAGCACAGGGATTCACAAACCCTGCCCACACAGTGACACAGTTCCTCCAAGGCCAGACCCACTCCAACAAAGCCACATCTCCTAATTGTGCCACTTCCTATGAGGTTATGAGATTATGAAGGCCAATTACATTCAAACTACCACAGTGAAGAAGTAGACATATCTATAGGTTAATGGTGGTAATTATCTCACTAATATAGATCTATCAAAATATTATCTATCTTAAACAGAATTTTTAACTTGTTAATTATACTTCAAAAATACCGTAAAAAGGAAAAAAGTTGCCCCACCTCCACCTGTTTTTCAGTGCTGAGGACTGATAGACCTTAGTGTAGGCTAAGGTGGACACTCTTCCAATAATCTACACCTCCAATCATCTTTGCCGTTTGAGTATGCATATCAAATTTCACACAACTTATCTGTGCTTTATGCTTCAAAGTAACCCACAGTCTTCCATATGTGTTTCAGAAAGAGCTAGAAGCAATTGTCATTTGAGGGTTGAGGTCCTATTCAGCAACATCTCTTCTTTAGGTTAGTTATAGTCCAACAATTAACAATAGGAAAACATTTCACCATTCATTGTCTGGTGCTTATTTTCTTTTACTCTAATATTGGAAAAGAACAGGAGAGTTCAAATTAAACCAGCCCAACTAACTGAGGGGTGGGCAGACTTTGTTCTGGGTTATCCTGGTCTCTCATTTAGAGCTATATTGTCTGATTAAAAAAAAAAACAAAACAACTAGGCTGTCTGTTGGACTCTGAACAGCTCTATGTCCTAATTCCTTCTTGACAGTTCACAACATCTATTTTAAATTTAATTTTCCAGAATATTTGTGTGAGTGGGGAGGGGATGTTTATTTATGGCCAGGGGAAGATAGTAGACCCCTTACTCCGTCATTGTCCACCTTATTCCTCTGATGCAGGGCTTCTCACTGAAGTGGAAGCTCACCATGTCAGTTAGGCTGGATGAGGAGCAAGCTACCGGGACCCACCTGTTTCTGCCTTCTCAGAAAGGGTTACAGACATGTGGCACAGTGCCCTGTTTATTATATTGATGCTGGGGATTCAACTCAGACTCCCATGTATGTACAGCAATTGCTCTTATCTACTGAGCCATCTTCCTCCTTTCTACCTTCTATTTTAGAACTGCCCCTACCTTCTCTCTCCGATTGCATTTATTATTTACTACAGGACCTCATCTTAAAGGAAATCTTTCCTAATGTGAACTCCTTTTTTTCACAGCCTTTGGTGATTCCTTAGCCTTTGTGTGGCTGCTAGAAACAGGAGGTGAGACTCAACTCCTTTGTCTCAGCAGAGCTAAAGCATCCCAGGATGAGCCAGTAAGAAGGGGAGAAGATAAAAAGCATCATTCCCAAGGTGGGGTTCCCTCACAGTCATCTAGTCCCTTGTTGAGTATTCGGGTTCCTGGACCAACTGAGGAAGAATCTCAGTGGACTCACCAGTCCACCAGTTTCTTAAGTGAATGGAAACATGAGAACATCTGTATCAATGATATATTTTTAAGTGTAATATTGAGAGGATCTTAATTCAACACAACTTACGGTTAAGCAGAATTCACTAAACAACAACTATGCTGAAGGTGCTTCTAAAACTGCACGTTGGCCATTCCATATCTTGAAGGACAAACAGGATCTCAACAATGCCTATGCTCAATCATGTTTCAGAATATACCCTGCTTATCACAGCAGCTCAGAAAACAGACACTGAATTAAATCCTATTTTGATTCAGTAACTTCAAAAAAGCTGGAAAGCCAAGCAAAGCATTTGTGATTTGCATGTTAGACATTTTTCCAGCCCCGAAGGCAAACTCTACAATCAATTAGTGTTGTCTAAGAACACAGAAATTCCATCAGGCTCTAGCCTTAAGATTAATTGTGCATGTGGCTTGGCCAGTTTTACAGCATTATAGTGCCTCAAGGTTTTCATCTCTCAAATGGGAAGTACACTTTCAGAAATGTCTATTTCAGTGCTTTGTTATAAACATAAGAAGATGCAGTGTGGAAAAACATGAAGAAGCATTAGCCTTTCTTCACATGTATTTTATAAAATAATTTATACGACATCAGTTGGTTTGTTTCTTACTCAGTAAAATTTAGTCAAATGGGTGTTTATTTAAAATCTATAAACCCTCATTATGGCCCTCAGTAATTTTCTTAGTGACTGTTCAGTGCAATATTGGCCATATTTCCTGTAAAATGTATAGCCTTTCAATGTTGATATTTTAGGAATTATTTCAAGTTTTAGATTTTACTTTATTGATGTGTTACTAATTTACTTTATCGTGATGATAGCAACATATAATAAAGTTACCCATTTTTGAAGAGGGTTTTGTTAAGCTTATATTCCTGTGGCATTTCATTAATGTGTGAATATAGATTTTTATGATTCCACAGTCTTTATCTTTAGATTCCCTCCTCTGTTTTTCACATTTTAAAGTGTGTGTGTGTGTGTGTGTGTGTGTGTGTGTGTGTGTGTGTGTGTGTGTTTCCTGCACTGTATACATATGTTCTTAGAGATTAGAGGGTAATTTTCAAGGGTCAGTTCTCTCTGTCTTACCTTCCCTGACCATGTAGGTCTTGGGGATTCAACTCAAGTCATTAGGCTTAGTGGCAAGTGCCTCCATCCTGTGAGCCATCTCATAGGCCTCACAGGTGCTTCCTTATATTTTACTGTTAAAAGTGGTGTTGCTTGGCTTTCTCTCTTTATCCTTAGGGTTTTTCTAGAACAAAGCTGGAGAGGATCTGATACTGGGTGTTATACCCGCTGAAGATAACAGTTTTATTTGCTTGGTCCAGACATAGCCCCATCCCTTCCCACGTTCTTACACTGCTTGGGTAGAAAAGAGAAGGGACAAAGGGAACTTGTGGGAAGCAGGAAGAAGCATGCTTCAGCTTCCAGGGAGCTCCTGTATGTTTCTCTTGTTCAAGAATCCCAGTTGTGGCCTCATCTCTCAGGATGAAGAATGGAATGGAGACAATTTCCAGGCAATGTCCATCCCTTCCTCTTATGTAGGAAGCCAAGCACTGGAGGAGAAGCTGTGGCAGTCTTGAACTCCATCCTCTGTAAGATCAGTGCTGACTTGAAGGACTTGTGGCCAGCAGTTTATCCAGGTACTTAGTTCCTGCCCATCTACTTTGGCTGAGAGAGGAGAGAGAGAGAGAGAGAGAGAGAGAGAGAGAGAGAGAGAGAGAGAGAGAGAGAACTGACTATGTTTTCTGTTTTTCACTGTTGATTGGATAAGATGCTAAGGAGTTTACATATTTTTGTCACAGCTCTGTGAAATGTCTATTGTTATTTCCTCATCAGTAAACAGATCATTTAACCTCAGAATTTAATCAACTTGCCTAAGCCAAATACCTACTAAAACAGAACTCCAATTAGCCTAAAATGAAGAACTTCACTGAAACTCAGTACTAAATGTTCCTATATCTTCTTATACAAAAAGTTCCCCAAAGGCCAGGTAAGTTGGTGTTTGCGATTGCACATTCACTGTTAACAGAACAGTCTGAGCTTCTCAGAGTCACTCCTTAAACAGAGCTTTGAAGCTGTGTGATCATGTGGGTAATTGGATATGTTCTCCATTTCAGGGGAGGTTGTCATCCCAATCATGCTTTTCTCTTATGCTTGGACACCCAAGTACTCATAAGCAATTCTTACTCTAGCTATTGTATATTGCTGAGTGTATTGGCCTAATGGTGTCTCCCAGTGAATCCTCCCAACTATTCTCCATTTATTGTAGTGTCTCAAAGGAGTTCGTTTCAAACTTGTGTCAATGAAACTTCTTGTTCTGTAGTCTCTGGGTTCCTGTGTGCATCAGTCTATAGGTAGAGATGTGCACTCAATGATTCAGGTAAAGCTTGGCTGACACTTATGATGGAAATTCATTCTATCTATGTTTAGGTCCTAGGCCAAATAAATAATTCAGTATACAGTATGTAGTAGTAGATACTCTGGGGCTGACACTTAGGAAGAAAACTGGGCATAAAATTTACCTTCTAATACTTTTTAGCTTTCACTCATTGAACTACTTCTTAACATTCCATCCTACTCATGTCCTAATGGCTAATTTGTGCATCTTAAGTTATTGAACTCCATCAATAAGAAACAGTAAGGGGGGGGGGGCTTGGGGGCTGGGGGGCTTGTCCTGAGATAGCTTTCGGAGGAAGAGAAACTCTGGGAATTTGCCTCACACTGTGTGAGAAATATGGTCCCAGGTTTAAATGGCAGTGTAATAAACTTTGACAGCTTGAGGCCAGCTAGAAAATGACCAGTGCTCACTATCCACAGAGCTAGAGACAAAGACCTCTCTATGTTCTGTCTGATCATCACTGTGCCCAGACTTACTGGTTCATAGCATCTATTCACTGTGCTACAAAATTGCATGCAAAGAAATTTAGAGTTTTCTCCCTTCCTCTCTCTTTTTACTTTCTCAAAGATAAGAACTGAAATCTTATTAGTTCAAGGTCTCCTATGAATATTCTGGAATAAGCAGGCAGACCTGTGAAAGGTTCTATAAACCTTTAAATTGCCATTAGCTAATCAGAACCATTGTTCAGTGATCATTATCTTTTATTAAATGACCACTGAATCAGAAGGTTCATACTGCTTTTCAATTAAAATGTAGAATAGCTAGAAATGCCTCAATAGCACACAGAGCGGCAGCAACATGACCCAGTGAAGCAGCCATTACCCAGAGGTAATTGACCACTTAAGAACTTAAGTTAACTTCTCGATGCTGCCAGTTATTTCTCCTGATGTCATTTCTAAAGGTTTTTCCTACAGAAAGAACACTCTTACAAACAATATCCCCTGTAATGGGGTATTCAAGATAAAACTGCATGGGATGTAAAAATCCCATTAAGGCTAACTGCTATTTTTCCCTGTGTCATTTGTTAGGGATCCACACACTATCACATGGGATGGAACAAGGAAAGGTGACACTGATATAAAGGCAACATGGATAGCACAGGGCAGGGTCAGTAAGCATTTGTGTTTTGAATGAATGAAAATGAATTTGTACATGTGCTCAGATGCATGCAACTGTGTGACAAATGAAAGCACTTGATGGCAAAATGAAAATTTTAGTTCATCGGCTAACTCATATATAATAGGGATAATGTTTGGGCTATTGCTTTGGCTCTCACAAAATGACAGAATTGGTCTTTTGAATATTTCTGTTGTTGTTATTGTTCCCTGAAAAGCAGAAAGAGCCTAACTATACCAAGGGGAGATGGACTAGCTAACAAAGAGTTAAGTTTTCTGTAAGAAAGAGAAACACAGTTAAATACTACATCACAAATTACCATTTTTATGTTACCACCCCACCATGACTTTAGCACTAAGCCTGCTCCATCTTCACACTCTCATTAGGATATAATGCATATTCATGGTCCTGATTATATAGCCACTTTCTTGACTTGTTTTAATTGTGCATAAAGACACTGTGACAGGAGACCTGACCTTTTCAAGATCATTTTCTTTCCATTGCTTTTCACAAAGCTATTAACTTGTCTCCTTCCCAAAGATTGCAATAATTTATTTCCCATTAATAAAAAATTCCTGGTGCCATGCAAATTAAAATTTATTCAGCAAATAGAATTCTTTGGATTATTTTCTAATGGCTTTAAATACTTCCAGCTTAGGAAGAAAAATAATATTAATGGGTACAGGCTGAGTGGATAATTGCATACATTGGAGAAAAAATGAATATACAACCAATGCCGTACATAGCTTATCTCACATCAATTACCCAGAAGACGTACTTTACTTCTTTTTTCAAAAAATATATTAAATAATTTATTTCAGGGGGTATTATTAGGACCTTGAAATTATCCCTATTATATGAAAAACTGCGCTTATGTGTATAAACAACACATATTGGTAAGAAGACCAGACTGAGTTAAGGAAATATGTGTAGGTGTAAATGAGATTATATAAGGGGGTCACTTAGCTACAGTGGTGGATAGATTGCTGTATAACATAAGGGCAGAAGTGACATATGGGAATTGTATTTCTTTCTTACTACACAGTGCCTATCTTTATTTTTGCAATCAAGAGTACTCCAGGAGAGACCTGAACTTCTAGAGGATGCTGACCATGCTTTCCTTAATAGAGAGAGGTTTCATCATTAGGCTATGAACACTTCCTCCTTTCCTTGTATTTGATGTTAACATGATAAAACCAAGGCATTAAAATGTTTATATACAAATGTTTCAGACCTAAAATGCCATGGCTAGCATGCAATTACTGTCAAGGTACTTAATATGTATTAAAACACCCTTGCCACCTGCATAATGGATGACATTTCGACTTTGAGCCGTCATAACCATAACTCCTGCTTTTTGACATACTAAATACACTGGACAAGAGGAACTAGAAAACCAGAGAGAGCTGTTCCAATTCTAATCAAGCTCTTTGAGTGTTTGCTTCATAGCATAGGAAATTAGAGAAGGAAGGGTACATGGGTACCTAATTTAATCCACCCAGTGGGCCAATTTTTCTTTTAAGTGTGGCCTTTATTATTGGATCCAATGTAATTTTAAAGACTTGCTTCTGTCCATCTTTCCCAAAGGAAACAGGAAACCAGAGTAATAGCTGCTACTTGGGTCCTCCAGAATTTACAGTGAAATTTCACCCACATTTTATTAGATCCACAAATCAGACTTTAATACAGATATAGCATTTGTTACCCCCCCCCAATTTTACAGATAAGGTACTGAAGGCCCATAACATGCAATTTTATGTTCAGAGTTTTAAGCTAATAAACTCAAGAGTCAAGACTTAACACCAAATTAAGTGGTCCTTCTTGAGTTCTAGACAATTAGCTCCAATCAGCTACATAGATAATCAGCCTTTGTGACAATGGGGTGATACTGGCCTCCAGGGAATAGTCAACAACTCCCACCAGCAGTTTGGGATTTCCTAACTTGGGCATTGGGGTGACTGGGTACTGTTGATATCTAGTAGGTGGGGGACAGGGGGTTTGAAAGGCATTTGATACTGCACAGGGAAGCCTTACACAACCCAAACTTTGATCCAAAACATTATTAATATCATTGTTGAATACCAAAGGAAGTAAACAAAAAAGAACTTTCTAAATAAAATTTTTTATAAAGAATTGTAATTTTTACCTGACTGGAAAGTAATGATCATGATTCTGGAAAAAGAAAAAAGGAAAGAAAAAAGTGAAAAAGATCAAAGTCAGTAAAGGCAGAAAATAAAAGCAAAAAAAAAATCTGAAAAAAAGTGAAAAAGATCAAAGGCAACAAAACAGAGGCAGAAAATAAAATCAAAAATAGTCCCCCCAAAAAGTGAACTGTAGCTCAGGAAATAAAAATAAAAGAATAAGAAGAAAAGGTTTTGATAATGGAGAAAGGAAACTAAGATACACAGCAGATGAAAAAAAAAAACTTAAAAATATTCCCCCTAGACATGAGGGATAGGCAATGGAGGCAGAGGATGGGGAATGAGAACATAAGGGAACAGGATGGTTGAGATGGAACAGGGTTGGAGTGGGAGAGCAATGAAAGAGATACCATGATAGAGGGAGACATCATGGGGATAGGGAGAAACCAGGTACTAGGGAAGTTCCCAGGAATCCCCAAGGATGGCCCCTGCTTAGACTAATAGCAATACTGGAGAGGGTGCCTGAACTGGCCTTTCCCTGTAATCAGATAGGTGAATACCCTAACTATCTTCATAGAGCCTTTCTCCAGTAACCGATGGAGGCAGATCCACAGGCAAATACCAGGCTGAGATCCAGGAGGCCAGTTGAAGGGAGAGAAGGGGCATCAAGATCATGATGGGGAAACCTACAGAGACAATCAACCAAACTGGTGGGAGCTCATGAAATTTAGACCAACAGCTGTGGAGCCTCCATGGAACTGGACTAGGCCCTCTGCATAACTGAGACAGTTGTGTAGCTTGACCTGCTTAAGGGGCCCCTGGCAGTAGGATTAGGATCCATCCCTGCTGCATAAGCTAGCTTTTCAGAGCCCAGTGCCTATGGTGGAACACCTTGCACAGCCTGGAGGGAGGGGGAGGGCCTTAGACCTGCCCCTATTGAATGTACCAGACTCTGCTAACTCCCCATGGGAGGCCCTTACCTTCTTGTAGGAGGGAATTGAGAGGTTGATTGTGGGGAGAAGGCTGGAGGGGTGGGAGGGAGGAAGAGGGCGATCTGTGATTGGTATGTAAAATGAATAAAAAAATTTTAATAAAAAATAAAATTAAAAAAGAAAAAATTATTCCCCCAGAAATGAAAACTAAAGAAGATGTGACTCACTGAAAAACTAGAAAATTAAGTTGGGTTATTGTAGAAATAGAAATGGGTAACGATTTCTGTGTAATGAGAGGAAAGAAACTTGAAGGAATATTCTTTAAGGTTAGTATTTAAATATTAAATATACAGAATAAATTATATATGCTGTAAAACACGTATTTTATATATATGTATATCACACACACATACACACACGAGAGAAGGGTGGGAATAATAAGGTGACCAGGACAGGGAAAAGGAGAAAGTCCACTGTAATGAGAGGTGATGTTCAAAACAGAAACTGAAGTGGAAGTTGATCTTCATTCTAAGATCTTCTATGCATTGCAATCTACTGGGCTAGGAATTATAATTTACCCTGTTCAATCATTGTAACAAATATTAAATGCTACAGAAGATTTTGTTTTTATCAAACTTAAAGTAGTTTTAGGATTTCTAACCTTAATTAGGAAAGTAAAGTTAACAGGGCTTAATCAAAGTATGTGTATATGAGTATATGAGTATTAAAACAGGTCTAGTCTTATTGAAAGAAAAACATTTTCAAAACTGTATAGCCTCTTGGCTAGGGAGATGGATCAGTGGGTAAAGTCCTTGCCTCGGAAGCATGAGAACCTGCGTTGAGATCCATAGTATCCACAGAAGGACCAGACACAGGGTAAAATAAGTTACTCCAACACTGGGCTGGGAGGAGCTGGAGACACTTGCTGGCCAGCAAGATTAGGCAAGTTGGTAAGCTACAGTTTCAGTGAAGAGACTCTGTCTCAACAAATAAGGTTGGATGTAATTGCAGAAGAAATCCAATGTCAACCTCTGGCCTTTACATGTATGCATGTACCTGCACACACACACTGGTATGTACATTATACATGCACACATGTATATCCTTAATTAAACCAATATTGCTTGTCTGACAAGTGCAAATCTAGGAACAAAGGCTGATGAAAGACCAGCAGTTGAGGAGTCCAAGCCAAGAAGAGGTGTGAAGCCCCTCATCTCTAGCTCTGATTGACGCTTATATTGTTAACTTTCCCAAAATTATTTAGGTATCATTTTGCTACTTGATAAACTCGGACTAATAATATCTATACCCAATGATGGTATTAAACATATAACTTGCCTAGTACAGGTTCTGATCAATGGGAGTGGGTACCCTACCAATCCAAATGGAAACACCCTTATCATGATGAACAACCAGTATCAAAATGGTTTGAGAGACGTAATCATCTGCTTACTTGCATAAATATAAGAGGAGCTCTTAACACCAAACTTCATTCTATCACCCATTGCTTTTGGGTTCCACACACAGTCAAATCTCCAATCTTATCCTTGAGAATGTAGGTGTTCAATGTTAGATCTTTGCTGGACATCTGGCTAGTTACCTATACCTCAACATGACACTCCTATAGCATTCTGTTGCCCCAAACTAAAACTGTGTGGTGTGAGGTCATCATTATGGCTTCCCATCCACTCCAGTCCTGTTTCTAATGTCTCAAAAAGTTTTTTTATTTGCCTTCTTTCCCAGACCTCAATTGATTTGTAATTTATTATCTTCTACCTTTCTTTCTCTGATAAAGACCTATCAAGTTTCTCCCTTTAAAGTACCATGCAGCCAGGCGGCAATAATACGTGCCTGTAATCCCAGCACTCGGGAGGCAGAGCCAGGCAGATCTCTCTGAGTTCAAGGCCATCCCGGTCGACAAAGCAAGATCCAGGGCAGGCACTAAAACTACACAGAGAAACTGTGTCTCAAAACAAACAAACAAAAAATACCATGAAGTCAATTCTTCCTCATTATTTGTTTTGAAGCACAGCTATTTGGCCAACCAATTCTAGTATAGTCTAGTCTATATTTCTTCTTCTTTTATACAGTACATCCCAACTGCAATATCCCCTCCCTTCCCTACCTCCCACACCTCTCTTTTCCCCAGATCCACTGTTTTTCTGTTTTCCTTTCAAAAAGAGCATACCTTCCAGTGATAAACAAACAACCCCTAACAATGTGAGTGGGAGTGTCTCTGACTCTTTTGCCTGCTCATGGGACCTATTTTATCCTACTGGGTTGCTTTGTCCAGCCTGGATATGATGGTATATGGCCAACCATTCTTATTATTCATCCTTATGACTGAGTTCATGTGGTCCAGCCTAGAACCCAGTCTTTACTTGTAGCTTTATTTGTCACCATCTGATGCCATATACCATGACTCCATTAAACATGGTCATTGTGTGCTATATCCCCTTATGAGGTTCTCTACTTTTTTTTATCTAGCATGTACCTTCCTGAATTCCAGCTTTATTAATTTTTCTACCATTTAAGGCCTTGCTCTGTTTATATGGGTTATTTTTTGAACTCGGTTTGTCTATTTTGTTTTCTATGTACTTATGAGGCTCTTTGTTCCCACCCCCCTTCCACCTCAATAACTCTAAGCTATATAAAAGCATAAGTATGCACCCAATAGACATTTAATAATTTTATGTGGTATTGGGAATTGAACCTACATCCTCACACATGTTGGTCGACAGCACTACTATATAGATTCAGCTCACTGTGTTCTGGATGATGGACAGGTGATTTGTGCTTTCTATATCATTCAGGTGTATGGGCTGAAGCCATCACATTTCCTGTATTCCTCTTTTCCAGCCCTGGTCTTGGTTCCTATAACTTTTTGCCTTTGCATTGCACCAGTCACTGCTCCCAAAGCAAGTAAACACCACAATCCAAGGCAATATACTGTACAAACAGTTCTTGCCATTACTAAAAACTGTAACAGGTAATTTTGTTTCACCATGTTTTTTTTTCCTACCTCAATTATTTCAGTATTGCTGCTTAAATAAAAATATGATTTTTTAAAAAAGTGGCTTTGACATGAAGCAGAAATCTTAGCATTAGCCCATTAATGCAAAAACTCATTTTCTTCTGCACCTAGATAGAAGTAAATTAAAGAATAAAGATTAAAACTGAAAGTATGTAGACCCTGCTGTTTCTCATTTACTGTGTTAATCAGGCTATCGGATGAAGTTTCTGCCTCCATTACCCCCATGTTTCCATTTTCTGCTTCTCTCTAGCTCGTTCTTCTATTTCTTGTAGACTCTGAAACACATCTGAGCCTTTGATACTTTTCCAGGATAAAAAATAACCTTACTCAAGCATGAAAGCTTTACCTTAATTGTAGCACAGTACGTCACTGTAAAGACATGCACTTTAACCTGTTTATTTTATGGACTTTTTCCTGAAATAAAATTACATGTTAATTTTTAGTAAATTCTCAGCTACATATAGGGAACTGCACTAGATGGTGCATGCTAAGTGCCAAATTAGTGGTGCTGATAATGAATCGTTCCACAGCACTCTCGTGATTGATTTCCAAATGAACCAGGCATGAGTTAGTGCTATGACGTTCAGAGGAAGAGAAGTGCCCTGTGTGACCCTGAAGGAGATACCTCTGCTCTTCCAAGTCCCCTCATTCACCCAGATCTGAAAGGGGGTCTATTTATCAGGCCCCTTTCACTCCTCAGCTGCCCCTCTGCATTTTAGCTTATTGCTAATTTGGTATCACTGAAATTGATAAGAGAAATGATGCACTGGTTTGACAGATCCATTGGAGGCGTTTCTTTTAGAAAAATCAGGAACATACCCTGAGCTACTTTTACTCATTCTGACTTTAGCAATCACTATTCAAGAGGCAGCTATGAGATTTCTCTTTTCTTAGAAAAGACTTTTATTGGTGTCCTAATTTATGTGGCCACTTAAAAATATTGATTATTGCCTAGAGATATGGATGCTGACTGCAGGATTGAATTATGGATTAGCTAGTTGAAATATTGTGCTATGGATGCATATCTGCTTAATTAAATCGAAGTCGGTTCTCTTACATGAGAAATTCAGCTTTGCCTTCTGAAATAATAAAAAATGGAAAAGCACTGCAGGTGCCTTGGAAAGGAATATATTTATCAAGCCCCCACCCATGGGCCAGCCTAAGGCTAGAAACTCCACATGAACTTGGGTGCATCCAGCTGAATTGTGGTTGTTGAACTCTGCATTTACTTCTGCTGGGAAATGTCTTAGCCTTTTCTGACACACCTGAATAATGAGTTTTTTGCACCTGTGAAATAATCATTGCACAGCTCGAAGCCACCCAAGGGAAGTTCTGGAGCAGCTGTCCCAGATTCTTGTCCACTTGTGGGCTGCCTCTTCCTAAGCCTTGCTCAGGAGTCTTATTGTCTTCAATGCAAACATGTTATTTAATCACTTGGAAACTAACTCAGAAAGTAGCATAAAATTCATCTGCACCTTTTTTCAGACAAAGGTGGACTACAAATTTCCTCATGCCCAAATTTCTATTTGAAATACAGAATGAGTTTAAGAAAATGGAGTTCATGGGCAGTAAAGCTGCTCTGTGAAGGAGAAAGGAAAATATTTAAAACTACAACAAACCTTTGTATCAAACCTTATTTTCAAAGGAAATCAACAAATAACATCTTTTCCCCCTTATTTTTAATGTCTAATTGAGAAAATGATAGTTTAATATACAGTAATAAGAAAACATATCTCTTAGTGCTATGAAAACCCTTAACATTGTTGTAATGCTTTTCAACTTTGGATATAGAGAATATCATTTCTACTTAATTTTCACATGTGCACCCCCAAAATTTAACAATACTTTACATTCACAGTGGTTATATTTTAGCACTTTTATAGTAAATGCAGTATAAGCAGTTAAGTTGAACATAGTGAATATCAACCCATTCTGAATTTATAAAAATGCAGTCTTGACAGTGATGGATTATGTAGCAGTCTGAGTAGTAAGCTTGTTTACTAGACCTCTGATATTTCTTAAACATTTAGTTATGTAAAAAAAAAAATTATAAAGCCGTAATTTTTGTTTTTTGATTTTTCAGAGCTGAGGACCGAACCCAGGGCCTTGCACTTGCTAGGCAAACGCTTTACCACTGAGCTAAATCCCCAACCCCAATAAAACCGTTTTTTACTTATGATTCTGGTAGCAAGTCAAGAACAGTGGCAACTGGGTGTTTGCAAGTTTAACAAGTACAAAATTTTGACTATTCCCCAACCATCTGAATCTAAAAAATTGTTGGGTCAGTTCAAAAATCTGTTCTTTAACAAGTACATATTTTGATTTTGATACATGCGGAAGCTGGACAGTCTTTACTAAGTATTTGATGCTCATTAACAAGAGAGATGACAACCTCTACAACCTTCGCTTCTCCAGATTTCTGAATTTGATAAGCAATACTATCTTGGTATTGTTTTCTGATTTAAAAGCTAAATGTCTGTTTCCCAGTGTTTCTGGACGTGGCTGGCAGTCTGCCCCTTTCCATGCCCTGGGATATTGTATCCCTTAAAGGCAGAGTCTGTCCCAAGAATCACCAGTTTTGTTCCGAAAGTCATTTGAGGCTGGACTAACACAGACCTTGCTTCTGTTCTATAGTCTCATGAACATCTGACTATATTAATGTTTTATTTTGCTCAGCCTTTAGCATGGAATCTTCTTACATTAAATGTTTACTGTGGCAGTTTTGAAACATAGCCCCTAAATGCTTTGAATTACTTTCTATTGAAATCTGTAGTCCCCTTGAACCTTTGGGCTCCATGGTTGTTTGACCAACAGGGTACAGTAGAAGTGACTTTGCTTATGCAATAAGAAATTGGATTCTTCTAGTTCCTATCTCTGGGAAGACTAGCTCTTTTAGCCCAAAGAACTGGTCAATAGGGAAGCCAAACACTGACTTCCAAAGCATGTGTGAGCCATGCTGGAGGTGATTCCCCAAGCCAGTCAAGGTGCCCAGCTGGTGACACATTGAAGATGAAACTTCAGCAAACAATAGACTGAGGAGCTGTTTATCAAAGATAAACAATTGGCTTAAGAAGTTTACTATTGATCAATTTGCTTTCTATGACCCTTAATTCCAGGATTTTGTAACTTCAGTAAAGTGAAGAAGCTAATTGAGTGTGAAGACCAGTTCCACCTCTTTGGATAAAAACATTCCAAGGCTCTGTTGTTTTAAGCCACGAAGTATGACTGAAGGAGACAAAGACAGTTGAAATATTTTCTAAACTGAGACACTTTACCATAAGATTAAGATATCATGTTTGGCGAAAGTGTTGTCTCAGTTGGATTGTGCTAAAGCAGGCCCAGATGTGAGGTGGTAAGGGCTGAGGTTAGGAATGAAGTAGGTGAGTTTGAAGAACACATTCCCTCATAGAACCAGCTCCAAAGTTTCCCCATTTAAGACAGACGATATGAAACACTACCAAGAAGGTTTTTCATACTAATAACCCAGCACTTGGGAGGCTGAGACAGAGGATCACAAATCTGAGGCCAACCTGGGCTGCATATGAGATTCTGTTTTAAAAATAAAGATAAACCAAACCTAAAGAAAAAAAAATCAGGTTTTCTGCCATAGAGTCACACTCATAATGGAGGGGATGTATGATAATTTACTCTGTAAATATTAATACCCATTTAAATACTCTGGAGTTAAGACCAAAAGGCAAAATAGAGTGGCAGACTTCTCAAGCTGGCAAATACCACTCACCACATCCCAGAATTAAATCCTTCCATGTCACAATGTCTTCTGTGGGACCTGACATCCAACAAATCCTCCACTTGTGAATGTAAAAACAGGACTAGGTAGAGTAAGAAGTGTGAGAACTGTCACACATGGCTTCTAAGTGAATGTAAGAGCCGTTTAGATACCCAGCATGCTGTTTCTAAATCCTCAGCACCATTCTATCCTACAGGACTCCAGGAAACAGAGACTTAGCTGTTCTCACCAACACTGTACATTTTCTTCTTCATATGAGGTAAATTAGAGGACTCATAATTAAAATAACCCATACTTCTCTTATTTTGATTTCAGAAAGACTTTAGAATATAGATAGTGAAAGGATGGGTTTTGTATATGTTTTGTAGTATAGAATAAAAAGGTTAAAATATATAAATGGTTTTTCCAACTTTGTGTTTGAATACGATATCCATTTAGTCATGAAGATAGGCTCCTTTTCTAATTTCAAGCATGAAGGCATAAACAGATAGATGATTTTAGAATCCTTTATTAAGAATTCATTGTTCTCTGTTTTAGCAATCTTTCCATTTAAATATTTCATATAATTCTTAATCTACATTTATTCACCAAAACACAGGGTTTATAATAATAATAATTCCTAATTCCATATTTCTGAAAATTAAGAAAAAAAAGCATGAAATTTTCAGACTTAGAGAAGCCCTTTAGAAATCTACTCTGGTGTTTCTCTTTAGAAAGCAGGATGAGAACTCAGAAGTGAAGTGAGTTTTTGTGGGTATGGCTAATCTGTACAAGATGGGTTTTCTAAGTGCTTCCATCTACCTCAGGCCTCCACTAACACTGTCATCTTAATCAGTGTCTGCAACAGTGCCCATTACAGTGTGTGTACAGTGACGTAAGTGCATAAATACTGTCAGCCCTAACTCTATAAGCCGCTTGAAGGCAGGAATTCTGCTCTATTTATATTGTATTTCCTGCAATGCCTACAACAGCCTCTAAGCTCAAATCAAATACCAGAAAAGATTAATTGAATTTGGTTTTGAAACAGGGATGGCAGTATCCCATGTATGGTGTACAATAGCAAACTATTTTCTCTCTACTTACCCTCAAGACATTTGCCTTTTAGTGTATGTTCTCTCCAGAAGTACTTTCAGTTGTTTGTTACCCAACAGTAACAACTAAGGTTGGAAAGTCTCCTTCCAAAGTGCTTGTATAGTCATGCTTCTGTTTGATTGTCGTGATCATGTAAAGGTTTACATGATTCAGAGTGGTTAATGCATTTCCTCAAAGCTGTCCAGGGAATAACATGTAAAACTAGGGATTTGGATGTTGCTTTCATGTTCCAGAAGTAATCAATGTTCTTTTTAGGTACTGTCTGAATTAGGGATCATATTTATAGTTCAGAATAATGCCAGTTTGCAATCCTATCTGAATGATGAGGTCACTTTAAAGATCAATAAAGAGGCAGGAAGCCATGCCAGCACAAACCTTTACCAAAGATTTTTTAGAATCTTAGATGACCTCAGATGCTCCTAATTTGCTCATGGAAAAATTCCATTTGAGACAATCACAGCAAAAAGGGACAAGAAAATAGGATAGATACCCCTTTCTCTTTCACATATTAAATTCTTCCTGGTGTTCTCAAACACTTTTGTGCCAATGAAGGATCCCAGGTCTCCTTAAGTTTCCTGATATTTCAAACTATAGTATCATTGAATACAAATATTCAACTGAATTTGAAACAGAAGATGATATTTTATGTATTACATTCCTGTAAAATATTTTAAGCTAATAAAAACATGAGGTTAATAGCACAGACTTTGTGTGTTGCAAGGATGTTGCTTTTATTTCTTCCAAAAAATAAATAAATTGAGGAAAATTCATGCTCCATCTACTAGACCATTATCACATTATTGGCAGTGTATAAAAAACCCAAGGAGACATCCCTTTTGTTCCCAGTGTGACTCGCTGCAATGGAGAGAGCATACCTGTTGGCCAGCCTGATACTCCAATAAAGAAGGTCTGTCATTAAAATCTTGCATACTATCAAGTAGGGGAAGCAGACCTATATTGCAATTACTTTCCTATTAGCTGCTGCCCATTGCTCCTGACAGGTATAAATTAGATCTCGCCAGGTTGCCTACAGATTAATGAGTTCCAAAATTGGCATTCAATTGTATGGGAGTGAAAGGCAGAAAGGGGAGGTAGATGCAAAATCCTTATACACCTGTGGTTAGAGGACATTTTCTTCCATTTCACATTTTTCTTCTCTCCTTGCTATCACTTGGGTGATAAGCGACACTTCTGTCTGAGGATTCCTGTTCTCACAGCAGAACCTTGCAGCTGAGGCGAGGCCAGAATTAATAATTTGCGTGAGCAAACACACAGCTGCTGTTTGTGGAGAGAGATTCTATTAACGAACAGTGAATTCTCATAATTAGCCGAGTGGTTTCTGCAGCTGCCCGCCTGACCCCCAGACTGCACAAATTGTGGGTGGTGTTCGGCCTGGAAATCCATCTTCCCTAATTACTATAAGCACGTTCTTCCAGTCCCAATGACTGCAAAAAATTAGACATTTTTTTTACCCATTCAATTGCTCTTCTTATTAGATTTTCCTTTGTACAGAAATTTATATTTGTCTATTAGCATTTCCAAGAGTATACAGGTGTAGTTACAAATCAGTTGTGGAGGAGTATAATTCATGTTTCTGGAAGCATGCACCCAGAAATGCCTGCTCTGCATGCAGGAGCAAGGTCTGTGCTCTCTGAAAACACAATTTCTCAAACAGCAGTTGCTGAATGCATTGTGGGTGAATACTCAGCCAAATCTCTGCTTCTCTTGTACCCTTAGGTCCCCTTTCACTCACCTGTCCCCCTTCTTTTCCATATCCAGCTCTCCCAAACTGTATTCAATTAAAAGAGAAGAAATTGTGTATGTCAGTGTAAGCCTTAACCTCATGGGAGCTAGGTTTCCGTCTGTCATTCTGTCATTCTGAAACCAAACCAACTTGTTTGACATTGATTTGCCTGACCAGATCATAGCTAAGTATCCTACTCCCAGTAGCCCATCCACATGGCACTTATTTATAACACATGCCCGGTGCTGGTTTGTTTGAATAACTGGTTAATTTTATTTGCAGAAGCAAACTTTGAACAGTCCCCATGCAGTCTGGATAGCTTGGCACCAAGATATCCATCTTCTGTGGCAACATGAGCATGCACCTGAGTCAGATGGATCTTGGTGAAAATATTTCCAATGGAGCCTTTAGAAATGTTACAGTGCTTATTTAAAAGTAAGATTGTTATACACAGAGAGTCCATCTATATTTGTGCCACATCTTCCAGCCTGTGCTTAGAGGATGAGGTTTGGGCATTTCTCTCCATGAATACTTTCACTCAGATCTGGGATGTAGCTAATGTGAGCATGGAAGAAACTCTTTTTATTTTCTGTCATGTATCAGATAACTCAGTATTGATTTAGTGCTCATCCCTCCCTTTCTTACTGTTATCTGCATGCCTTTATCATCTGTGAAAGACTGGGCATTACTATGTTCCCTAGCCTTGGTGTTTCTGCTTGAGAAAAGGAAGCAAACATTAAACAAGTAAATAACACACGCATACACACACACACACACACACACACACACACACACACACAGACAGAGAGAGAGAGAGAGAGAGAGAGAGAGAGAGAGAGAGAGAGAGAGTTATAATTGCAAGAGATAATATAGTTATTAAAGCATATGAGTTCTGGAAGGGGATTTTGTGATTTCATATCCTGGCATTGAAATTTATCAGCTGTTTGAATAGTTTCTTCATTTTTAACATGGGCATAATAATAACATGTTTATCCACCTAGTATTAGTGCTAGATGAACTTATGCCATCAAATATGAACCTGGAAACAGTTTTGTTTATAGAGGGATACCTACTAGCTGCTAGCATTACAGTACAATAGTTACGAATAAAAAAAATAATAAAATAAAACAACAGCAAGCAAACAAAACCCAAGATTCAATAGAGAATCATGGAGAAACTTGCTTTATTCTGGGTGCCAATGTGAAGCTTTCTCCTTTATAGCAAACATTAAATAGAGAAGTGAAGGTTGTCTCTTGACAGTGGTTGAGATGACCACATTCTCTCAATCTAGAGTAGCTTATTGAAAGTGCCTTTGGTAGGGGATTCTTGGTGTGTTCCAGGAGCTAAGCAAGGGAAAGTGTGGCATATCCTCGTACACAGTGCAGTTTAAAGAAGTACAGAGACCAGACTTTCTAATATATAAGCTACAACGCTGCTTTAACTTGTCTTTCAGAGAAAGTAATGTTGCAAGCACCTGGTTCTTACAAACTCGATTTGAATCATTCTGTGTAAACATGACAGACAATAGGGTCTTCTAAAATAGTGTTCTGAGAAACTTATGGCAAAAGGAAGCTGGCAGTGAGGGTTGTTTTTTTTGTTTTTTTTTCTTTCATACCTGCTTTTCTGAATGATGACTTCATCAAAAGTTTTGTGTAATGAAGTTCAGTGGACTCAACTCAGAAACAAGGAAGAAAGGACTTTGCTGAACTCTGGGGCAGAGAAAATTAACCCTGTCTTCCCCATCCTCACTTAATTCATGGTTATCACTTACATTTGAGTGTGAATCTATGGTATGATCTTTGCATAACAAGATAGAAATGGGTCTAGAAAGGGGTACTGTTGTGGTGTATTTGAACACTGTGTGAAGATGTGTTGCTGTGGTTGGTGTAATAAAAACTGAATGGCCAGTAGCTAGGCAGGAGGTACAGGCAGGGAGAGAACTCTGGGAAGAAGAAAGCTAGAGTTGCCAGCCAAAGGACGCAAGATGGGCAGTACAGAGATGAGGTAACAACAAGTGATAGGATGTAGATTAATACAGATGAATTAATTTAAGTTATAAATGCTAGTGGAACAAGCCCAAACTAATGGCCAAGTTTTCATAATTAATAAGTCTCTGTGTCATTATTTGTGATCTGGCAGCCCACAAAAAATTCTGACTACAGGGCACTTCACATTTCAGTTTGGAAAAGGAGTTTCATATTCCACATGGAGCAAAAATGAAAAAAGTGTTAATTTCTAAACACTCAGGCCAGAAACAACCAGGAGCAGGCAGTGCTGAGATGTAATTACTTGGTAAGCAACAGGCCATGGTACTGTAACTACCTGGTGCATCCTTCTTCCAGGCTTGGTGGTCTAGGGTACCAGCTGAAATTACTTCCTGTGACTCTGTGAGTAGAAAACAGCATATTTTTCAGCAAGGCTAACACTTATCCAAAGTCACCAACTTAGTATTAAATGTATAGGCAGTGGCATGCAATGTTTTAAAGAATGTGAACATTCTAAAATCATCAATTTATTTTTTGTCAAAAGCTAACAGTATCTCTTTTTAAAATAGAATTTAATTAACATTACAGTAAATGTTCATAAGATAAGGGAAATAAATCTTTAACTCACCTTGTAGAAGGTACTATGGGGCTCATGTTGCATCTTGGCCTGGCTCCTCCCTACTTAAGAAAGCTAGACATCAACTAGGGTTAACAACAAGGCAATGATTAGACCTCAGACATGTATTCTTATATAAGAGAGACCATAGAACTTTTTTTTCATTTACAAGCAATTACACTTAAAATTTACAGGTAGTATCCAAAGCCCCAGAGATGATTTTCCAAGTGTGATTCCTGAACATGAACTAGAGTCATATGAGATGCAGAGGTTATACATCAGATGTAGAGTCCCACTGGCCTTTGTCTCAGTTATAAACTTGAATCAGGAGAACAGAAAGCTAGTCGAAGAATTGCCAGTGAGCTTGATT
This sequence comes from Onychomys torridus, assembly GCF_903995425.1. NCBI lineage: Eukaryota > Metazoa > Chordata > Mammalia > Rodentia > Cricetidae > Onychomys > Onychomys torridus. The sequence goes on along the minus strand of NC_050444.1, from coordinate 15,553,870 downwards.
CTAACTCAAGTTGAGATTACTGCTTAGACTTAGAGGTTTATACTCATAGAATTTATAGCAGGCTATGATGGAAGTTCAATCACAAATTTAAACATTATGCTATATGTTATGTGAATTTTATTTTTATTTAAAATGTATTTCTTTATATAATATTTTAAGGCAGAATCTAGCTATGTAGAACATACAGCTTCAAATTGAAATCTTTCTTTCTCAGTCTTTCAAATCCTGTGATTACAGACACATACTACCACCTCAGGCCCCAGATATACAAGCTTGTCTAAATTCATCTTGTATGCATCATTCAAATTTTGGAAGAAAGTCTCAAGGTACACTGAAATGTTTGTTGAGGTCTTGCCATTTGGAGTCTAATGCACCTACAGCACAGAATCTCTGACATCAGTCCCTATTGCCATAGCTTCCACCATGTGATCTTCCAAAATTTGAATTAGAGATTAGATATTCTGCTGTTTCATTTTAATTTACAACTTGAAAAAAATGTGTAAAGTCTTATGTATCAGCTTATTCATTCAGTCCCTAAACTCAAATTCTCTAATTGAAAATGGTGATAGGCTGAATATGTTTTTATAAAGTGTTTATGTGAACACATACACATGCATCTTAACACATAGTTATGAACATTTGATATATTTGATTGTTTATCCTTTATAGTAAGTATCAGCTTTGTTTGATTAGGAGTAGAGATATTTTAAGTGTTCTTAATTTTTTTTCAATATATTAAATGACTGGTTTAGAATTTTCATTCAGTTTTTCCATATCTAAAAATTGGGGTCCACATTGAACAACTCACATAGGTTGCTTCTATATTATATTTTTTTAACTATTAGAGGGTATGATGTTTACATTATCATCTTGACAAAGCATCAAGTCACCTGGAAAAATCAGAGAGGGATTATCCAGATCAGGCTGGCCTGCTTGCATGTCTATGGGGATTATCTTGATTATCAATTAGTGTTAGTAGGCACAGCCCATTGTGGGTGGTACCATTCCTGGGATTTGGATACTGGGATGTAGATGAATAGAGAAATCACCTAAGCATTAGAAACCTGCAGACATTCATCTTCTCTCTGCTCTTGACTGTGGACATGGTGTGGGACCAGCTGTTTCAAGCTCCAGCTGCTGTGACCTCCTTTTAATGATGCACTACAACCTGAAATTGGGAGCTGAACTAAACCAGTTTTTTTCCTAGTTGCTTTTGTTGTGATGTTTTATCTCATCAACAGAAATAAGGCTAGTGCAGAGGAGAAGAGAATGAAGTCTGCTGAAACTCCTATCAATTCTTCAGATAAATGTATATGTACATTATATAGATTTTCCCTGAACTTCACCCAGGAAGCCAAGGTGGATAGACACATTGAAATGCAGCCATAGTTTACCGGTGCTTTTATTCATCAAGTCATCCATTCATTCATTCATCCATTCATTTAATCAGCCAACATTCAATCAACCTTCATTGTGCTGAGAATACCAAGAATACTAACATCTTGAAAGACAATATGGCACGATTTCATTATTCAGGGGTTATAGTTTAGTGATAAAGAAAGATGATAATATTTTAGTGAATGAAAAGTGCTGTGCAAGAGGAAAGCATTTAGTATTCATTTGTGATGAATAGGCAAGTACTCTAGAAAGGCTATTCTAAAAAGTATGTTCTGATGGTAAACAGAAGTTGGCTAGGGTGGAGGATAGTATAAGGTTATGGTAAGTCAAAAAGACAAAGAGGTTTTGTGTCAAAATTACATTGCAAACATGCCAAAGCCACATTGACAAGACCGGTGCCACAGATGTGGAGCTGTAAAAGGAAAGAGAAACCAGGATGGACAAACCAACAGAAGGCAAATTATTAAAGGTATAATGCTAGGCCAGGAGTCTTATGTTCTTTCTAGAAATCATGAATTTGCACCATGGGATATTTTTAAGCAGGATACAACAAATTCAAGGCTGCATTTTGACTATCATGTAATTACTTTGTGAAAACTGATTAAGATAAGCAAGACAAACCTTGATTTGATGATAATATAGGTAGGTGGCCAAAGAGAAAGATGATGGAAGTGAGAAGACAAGTGGGAGAGGGGTTAGAGTGAAGGCAGTAGTTCCTAGACATAGTTGATATGTTTATAGCAGATACTGGGTATGACCAGATGTGCAATCAGAAATCTCTAAGAATTTTAGAAGGCTGGGGTTTAAGACTCAAAGTGGTAGTGATTGCCAGGGTGGGTTGATGCTTCTAATTGAAACTAGAAATACAAGAAGCAGAGTTGTAGATTGGGATGCATGAAGGGTAAAAATGGAATCAATAAAGAAACCAAGGGGACAGATACATGAAGAGAAAAGATCTAAGAAGAAAACTTCATAATAACTTCATTTAAGTCATATTCTGAGGTAAAATGAGAAATTCACAAAGAAGATATGTCCAACCAATTAAAGGAATAATGGTTTTCATACTAGATGGAAGTTTCAGAAGCAAGGGTGTGGCCAGTAGTAACTGACTCAGAGATGTGCCCCCAAGAGTGAGACAGTAAGGAGATGTAATAATCTCAAATGAGTACATAAACTCTATAGCAGCTCTGGAGACTGTGCGGACTGGCTCAAGAGGGAAGCTACTGTCTGATAAAGGAAATTTATACAGTTCCTTCAGGAAATTGTTATTGGACTGTTCTGGATGCAATCTAGTTTAATTACTACCTACCCTGAACATCATTGTGGCATTTTAATATTTTATCATATCTATATGATCTTATTACTTAGATCTTAGACCCTAGTCTTTTGAAAGACATTGCATATGTTTTAACACACTTATGACCTTTACTGACAACTAAGGTAATAAAAAACTTTTTTTGTTTTTTAATAAATTATAATGGAAGATTTATTTGAAACTTTATAAGCATAGATAGCTTAATATCATAAGTTACAGTAATGTCATTTGTGTTAGAGCACCAAGACTTAAGTGAACCATTATTTCCAATGCGTAATAAAAGGTAGATTATAACAAAAAGGTGATTAATGCACTTTGTATTGAAAGAAACTACAGCATTATTTCATGTCATATTGTCACTCTCAACAGTAATGAAAAAGCATGGCAAATTGCTTATTGTTTCTCTTCAAAGATATGTAACAGGAAACTTGATTTTAATGTCATGTTGTGTGTGTATGCACATGTGTGCACCCATGTGTGTATGCATCACTGCTTACACACTGTAGCTGTTGCAACACTAGGAGCCTTGTTGCCTTTCCATTCACTGGGGCTTTGATGTTGGATCATCCTGATCTAGCACCTCAAGATGGTAGGAAATCCTCTGAGAGACAATGCTTAAGTTAGGCTTCATGTAGGCTTCATGTAGGAGCTTTACAAACTGTCATTACAGCCAGGCAGTGGTGGCGCATGCCTTTAATCCCAGCACTCAGGAGGCAGAGGCAGGCAGAGATCTGTGAGTTTGAGGCCAGCCTGGGCTACAGAATGAGTTCCAGGAAAGGCACCAAAACTACACAGAGAAACCCTGTCTCGAAAAACCACCAAAAACAAACAAACAAACAAACAAATAGACAGACAGAAAACCTGCCAGTACTGGAGGCATGAGTATTACTGATCATCATGCAAGGTAGATACAATGATTTTTAAAAGCCCGTTGAATAATACTCCCATGAAATGAGATTAGGAGCCTCCTCTGCATTTTCTCCTTCATGGGAGAGGTTTGCAACCATAGTGGTATTGAGTTGGCACCTGTATTCCAGGTTTGATGGTTAAAGTAGAAATACCTCAGAATTATGTTGTCCCGTTTTACTTTCAAGTTTTTATTTTATTTTCTTTCCTTCTGATTTTGCTTTTGTTTTTAAGTCAGGTTTTTTTTTTTTTGTTTGTTTGTTTTTTTTTTTTTTTTTGTGTGTGTGTGTGTGTAGGCATGGTTGTACTGGAATTCGCTCTGTAGACCAGGATCCCTCAAACCTAAAGGTCTGCCTGCCTCTGCCTCTCAAATGCTGGGATTAAGGGCAAGCACCACCATAGCACAGTTAATTTTTTTTTTCCAATTCCAGGGTATAGAATAAGAAAAGACAGGTGACTTACTCTAACTCTGTTCATCATTCAAATAGGAAATTATTAGTATAATCTTGCCACAAATCTTTGTGGAAAGTCTCATGAATCACGAAATGCTTCAGTACTTGTGTTTGTGTGTGGCTTATGCACATGTAAAGACCACAGTGGCACAAGTGTTCCTGGCATTCTTTTTGCAAGAAGACTTTGGTTTGTAAATTGATACCAGGGGGTGAGCATTCATCACTATTTTACTCTTAGAATGAAATATCTGAGTTACTTTTTTCATTTTTACTCCAGATAATGCAAGTACAAAACAATCCCATGAGGAATACTAACAACCAGGAGAGGTTGACTTTGTCTATCGAATAGGCCTGGAAACAGCTGACTTTTGGAGGTGTTGCTTTATCTGTGCAGAAGGAATTCTGATAATTCAATCCTTCTCTCTCAAATTTTCCTGTAGGGGAATAGACATCATTTCCTTCTGAGCTGTCAAGGGACATTGGCCCAGCAGTCTGATGCAGACTAGTCTGGAAATCAGAGAATACTCAAATGTCATGACTTTTCATATTCAAGGCTGGGTTTCACATGCTTAATAAAGGAACCCTTTAGTCAAGATGTGGTTATCAACTTACCTGATCTGAGACTCTTTAATTGAGTTCCTTATGTCTTGGTGACCCTCAACCATAAAATTATTTAATTGATACTTCATAACTGTAATTTTGCTACTGTTATCAATCATTATGTAAATATTTGATATACAGGATATCTGATATGCAACCACTGTGGAAGGGTTGTGATACACAGTTTGAGAATCACTCTTAGTGGGTCCAATGTGAGGATATATCATTTACAATAAAAGCATTTGTACTGTAAGCATCCACCAATTAACCTTAAAGAGATCTACTGGATTATATATAGACGTTTTCTTTGAAGATTTTTATATTATGCAGACAATTGTGCATGGAAATCGGTTCTCCAATGTTTCATAGCAATAAGAGAACACATTTTCTCTGACCATGAGATAATGAATGTTAGATTTTATGTACACAGTGCTTTCAGCAAAGTCTGTGTAGGGTTTCACAAGATCTGTAAAATCCTTTTTTCTTCACTCTTTCTCTGTTCATGATAAATAACCCATTGAGACCTAATCTCATAACACTTTTCTTAGTAAGGACGTTAAGGAAAGCAAAACAAAACAAAACAAAAAACCATGATGTTTGCTGATAGCCACATAGCCTAGGGCCAGAGGGTTTGAATCATGTGATTAGCCCAACATCACTCATTTATTTCCAGTTCAATTTCAAGAAGATCAGAGCAAAAGAAGGTTGGGCATTTCATATATATATAAATATATATAATCTTCTAAAACTTCTAATTTCCTCTGTCTTCTAAAGTTACAAAATAAAACTCATAAAAACCCATGCAGATACCTCCTAAACAAGTTGCGTGTCCACCCTAATTTGGAGGCCGTTGGCTGAAGGAGAGGGCTGCTATTTGCAGAGTACCATGCTCTTACTCTCTTTTCATCTTCAGTTTGGGCAATGCCTCCTCAGTTTGTTGATTTTACCTGGTGATTAAATGAAATCAGATATAATTTAAAATACTTTGGATTTTATAAAATGGACCTCCATAATGACTGATGCTGCATTTGAAAAGAAAGTCTTATAAATAAAAACCAACCTGAGCTCTCTGACTGATTATGCATGTCAGAATTCCCCTAGGGTGACTGAAATGAGTCTGAATGAGCCAGCACCCACTCAAATCCTTGGTATATGGAGCATGATCTTTAAGACCCATGTTTGTTTACACATGAAAAGGCAAAATACTATTTCAGAGGGAAAAATAATCACAACCGTCAAAAAGCTTTTGGTCATCAAATCAACAATTTGATGAGTTAACTCAAAAATGAATCAGAAACATATGGATTGAATTTCTCTTACCAAACAAATGAATTTAAAAGGAAAAGAGAACTATGAAAATGTGTTTTGAATTTCCTTAAACCCAAAATGTTTGAAAAACAATTTGAAGCAATTGGTGGAATGAAAATGTGCTTGGCGTCTCCCAATTTAGGAAGACTCACCCGCTGACTCTGCAGTGATAACATTGCATTTTTAAAAAATGAACAAATACTAAGAGAAATTGGTTTCCTCTGTATTTGCCCATAAATAGGAGCAGAAGGCTTGAAATGTATATAGTAAGTATCTTTATCTTTCTATAATGAATAGAAATTACTTTTCAATAGCCACAGAATCTTTTGAATACATTTTATTTATTTTCTAATAGTAATGTAAAAGGAGAGATTAAATTTTACAGATTATTTCTCTGCTTCTTTCTGTTTTATTAACTGGTAAGCCAGCAGCTGACTTATGATAAAGGGGTTTTGTGCTCATATTGTTTGCATAAGTACTCAAGAGATAATGATACTTTTACATGTTAAGAAGCACTGTGTTGGTACCATGAAAACACAAAGCTTACAGGTTATGACCACACTTTTCATGTCATTTTGAGAATGCATTGATTTTGAAATTAGTAATAAAACAATAGTACAATATTATTCAAATTATATTTGTTTCTCTCTCATAGATCATATTTAGGCATTTTGTGTTGAAATAAAAATTGTTTTATTTTTTATTGAAAACAGCTTTTTTTATACAATATATTCTGATTTCAATTTCTTCTTCCAACCCCTGTCAGACCATTAGCACCTCTCCTTCCCCCCAAATCCACATCCTTTCTTTCGCTCATTAGGAAACAAACATCTACACAAATAATAAAATAAGATGAATTAAACATAAACAAACCAGATTAGGACAAAACAAACAAGCAAAAAACAGAAAAAGAGCCAAAGAAAAAGCACAACAAACACATACAGATACAGAGGTGCACACATTTACACACACGAACTCCTGTACGAACACAAAACTGGAAACTATATATGCAAAAGACCTGTAAGGAAACCCAGAAAGAGCATTATGAGACAGAACAAACAAACAAAACCTTCAAAGATGCCGTTGAGTTTATTTTATGTTGGCCATCGGCATCTGGGCTGGGGGCTTGCCCATAAGAGTGATTTGTGTACCCAGTCAGACATCACTGGTGAAAATTAAGAAATTAAGTTTTCCTTTGTGAGTGTTTTTCTTTTCTTTTCTTTTTTTTTTTTTTACTTTTTTTTTTTATATTTTTTGCCATGTACTGCTGAACTATATGCTATATGTTTCACATTTCTTCATTCTGTATTGATAATTGCTATCCCTAGTTTTATAATAGCCAAAGAGCTGTTGGGGTAATGCTTCTTTGTTAGAAGATCATAGGATTGCCTTTACTGTAAACAAAACTGCCGTTCTTCTTCTGGAACCCTGTCAATGGTGGCAGAATCTGTGCATGAAGAGGCACCAAAAGGAACTCTGAGAACCAAAGGAGTGGGATGTGTCAGGCAATAGGAAGAGGCATGTGTCAAGTTCCCTGAATTCGAATGCTGGTCCCGGCACTGATTAGTTGAGTGTTCTATTGCGACACACCTAACTTTTGCAACTCTGCTTGTTTTCCATTTATAACATGAGGACCACAATAATATTTATCTTGGTTGTTGTACCCAAGGAGATAATGCATGAACTAGCATTGATGGAGCATGGAGCAGCATTTAAGAAGCAGCTATGAAATTAAGAGGCTTACGCTGTGTTGTCAATATTGAGAAGTAACTAGAATGTGGAAAATGTATGACCTAATAATGAGAAGACAGACTTAATCCCCAAATTGCAATAAAAATAAATATTTTCCTACAATTAACTAAAAGCATAGTCTTATTCATAGGGTTATAGATAAATGAACAAAAAGAGCAAGTAAAAGAAATTTCTAGTTTTATCAAACCAGTTCGTACATCTCTTCTAGACCACTTAATATAAGACACTTATCTGTAGAAAGGGTAATAGAATTCTGGTGTAAATTTTAATAATTGCAGCAGTGATTACCTTTGGATCCGGTGAGTTCATTATTGGCTGAACAATTCCGGAGACTCTCGTTAAATGGCCCATGGAATGAATCAGGCATGGAATTAACCTATCTTTAGTTCCCTAAAGCTTATGTTCCATGAAGGAGTGCTCAAATTGCTTTGTGCCTACACCTTGATCTGTTTGTGGGGGGAAATTAGTTATTTAAAGAACTTAAGCCCAAATTCTAGGTGAACTGACCCTTAAGTAACTAAAAATGAAAAGGAGGAAATGTTAGCATCAGAAATGCTTTTAAACAACTACCAAATTTCTCCTGCAGCAATGTAAGTGCTGGTTATTGCTGTCTGTGCCCTGTGCATTGGATGCCAGTTAAAGGCAGTTGCCTTGTCCCAGTCTGGAAATACTCGGCAGGAGATTCAGCAGGAAAAGAGGTATTTTGTGCAATGGAGGATAGGTACTGGGTTAATAACCACTCTTTTTTTCAGAGCTCTAGTGAAATTCAAATAGTCTTTTAATTGCTTAGAGTGTTGCTAATTAAATGTGGATGGACATTGACCTGAATTTGCTGAATTTGTTAGACTATCTCTAATATCCTAAGAACACACACACACATACACACACACACACACACACACACACACACACACACACACACACACACTGGGAAAAGTGAACATTATTTGTTAAGAAGGATTGTCTTGGAGCCCTATCAGTATCATTTCATTCTTAGAAAATTATCAGTTGTTCATTCTGAAATATCTCTTAAGAGATTCTAGAGTCATTGATTTGGGGGTGTATGAATTTTTGCCAAATCATTTTATAATCTGTACTTCTAGTGTTAGTGAACTCAGGCAACCTACCAATCTTCAGCAGGCTATACTTGTTAGTAAGCTTTCCTATATTTTCAGATGTAACTTATTCATTATAACATCCACCAACTACCTTAATTATACAAGTATCATCATCACACAGTTCAGAACTAATCCATTCTCACAATTGTGGTGCCTATTCCAAATCCAATTGGATTCACTCACTGAACAGATCCTGTGTGCTCTCATTGATCACTTACAAGAATGTGGGTCTTTCTCTAGCTTCTTCTTAACTTGCTCCATTCTTAAAGGGCAGTACATTAAGACAATGAAATTCAGAGTTTAGTGTGATTAATGTATCATGTAGGCAGGGATATCATCCACTTTGGACTAGTTTCTATATGGTCAATAAAAATAAGATTATATTAGCCCCTTTGGCAGACTTTTCAGGGTTGACTCATAATAAACTTGAAGCCAATTATAATCTGTTTATTTTACTCATAGCAGATTTCTGTCACATTACCTCTCTTGTGTATTATTAGAGTTGTTTATCTGATATTCTGTTGACTTTCAACTATTTGGTCTAAATGGAGTCTTATAAGACAGAATTACTCTGTAGACAGAAGTAAAGAGGGATTTGTTTCATCTATGCCTGTCCTGGATAGACTGTCATAGCCATAGAAAACATTTGTACATGCAACCAAAGGACTTCTGGTCTTCCTCTCCATTGCTTGTCACATTGCAGATCACCTCCTCTGTTCTCGTGTTATTCCAGTATATAAAGCAGAGAAGCAAAAAACAGACCTTTCCAACCTGGACCTTACATGGGAATTTTAGTGTTAGTCTATCTCAAGGATATGCAATGGCCACAATGAAATCAAAAGACTCCCAAAATGTCATTGGGAAATGTTTTCTACTACTCACTATCTCTGTCTTTTCCCAACCCCATTTTACTGTATATTTTTTTCTAAATAATCAAATATAGGATTGTGCACGGATTGCCACTGACATCTCATTATATTTAGGCCATGGTTCTCCTATCAGATTTTGTTTTGTTTTGTTTTCTTCTGTCATTTAACACAGGTGTTATATTCTCTAGATCTTCATCTTTTGCCAGTCTGCTGTTATCAATTACCGACCATGTCATACATGGAAGAATATGTGAGTCTAGTTTCTATTTCAGACTGAGTCTGCCGCCTGTTTGATGACTTCAGATGGAATAACACATTTCCTACAATAACTAGTCTAGCTCTTCCAATTCATAGTCAGGAAGCTAAAATTTCTAGGAAATGGAAACATCTGGCTTTATTTCTTCTAAGTCATTCAAGGAATTTCATATCAGGTTAAGTTGATATAAACATACTTGTATTGCCATGGATGATCTATCACCAGTGAAATGAAACACATCTTACTCCTATGTACAAGGTTTAAGAAGGCACCCCCCTTTATCTTACTTGTCAAAGTTGTTTTCTTATAAGCTTCAAGTGGCTAAAAGGGAATTACAAATTACCTTGAAGATAGAAGGCCTTCAGGTATAATATTGTATTTGGTTGATTTTTATGAATGTAAGTAATGACCACAGAATCAGCATATTTTTTTCATCTTGAGAAACAGAATCAAACAATAATAGAATTTTTAGAAGACACAAAATATTCTATGAATTGATTCAGTCTCTTCTAGCTAAGGTGGAATAGCAACTGAACCCAAAAAGACTTATTTATCCCCTGATAATTGATTTTCCAAGCATTGATTTATTGGATTCTCTCTACCAGCTGCTTAGAGGTTACAGAAAACACATCAGGCTTTGCTGGTGACCCCAAGTGCTTTAATTCCTATGCATGCATATTTTAACATTATTACAGAAAGGCTTCATTTGCAATTTACAGGCTGAGTAGCAACCAGTCCTTTTCTAAGAGGTCAGTGCTTTCACCATGGCTCCTAGTGATGGAATTATAGTTTAAACAGCTGGAGCTCGTTCCCAGGAGAGACACTGGGGTATGGTTCCTTAACAGCAGAATAAATCCATCAGACATATTTCATGTGTCTGATAACATTAATAGACACCAGGACTGTTTAAATATTTAATGAACTCGCACAGAGGCTGTTTATGAAAGGGGGGAGGCTATCAGAAGGGACAGTCACATCTTTTTGATCTACAGTGATAACAAGAAAGCTGAAATCTCAGCCGATGATTTCTCTTCCTTGTTGTGAACTCCACAATAGGAACCTGTTTGCTACATGACATGTTTCATTTCCATAGTGTGCAAGGGAGTGTTTCCAGTTTTGCAGTTGAAGAGTTAATCATTTCCACGTGGCTCTCTACTTAATAGAGGTGCCGGGAGTCCTAGCACAGCTTTTGGTTGGGAAGGAGGAAGCAGAAGAGAAAAGGCAGTCAAAGACACAAGGGGCAATAAGTGGTGTGTGGGGCACACAGCCCAAAAGCCCTCGGCTGTGTTAACGAATGGTCACTGACTGTGAAAGACAAGAGGCAGAAGAAAGCAAGCCAGGGTGGCTAGTGTGAACAGCCTTCTGGAGGACATCTTGATAGTCTTGATAGCCTGAAATAGATAATGCACATTAACAAAACCACAATCTAGTGTTTTGGCATACATTTATTTTCCTATGAGGGCAATTCTGCTTTGATTTGCTACAAAACTTTGCTAAAAGCAGATTGGTCAGGCCAAATAACAGATTATTCTGTGGTTTCAGATATCAGTTTGGTCATGCAAAAATGCAACAATAACTACATTCCACCAAATGGTGGAAATTGCTACGACACAGACTGTTGGTACCAACAAACATCCATGGTAGAAATAAATAAACAAGTTTTCTTGATTTTTTACCATTATGTATTTATTCATTTATGATTTATGATTTTATTTATTTACTTATTTATTGCACAGGCGCATGCATGCCTGCATGTATGTGGGTCCACGCATTCAGGACAAGTTGCAGGACCCCATCCTCTCCTTCTACCATGCTTGTTCTGGGGACTTAACTAAGGCCATTATTGAACTCATATCAGACTTGGTGGCAAATGACTATTTTTTTTCCTTTTTTTTGGGGGGGGGGCTGAGGATTGAACCCAGGGCCTTGCGCTTGCTAGGCAAGTACTCTACCACTGAGCTAAATCCCCAACCCTGGCAAATGACTATTATTGAGCCATTTCACCAGTTCCATTTCATAATTTTTAGAGCATTTTTCTCAATAACATTGATTTTTATGTTAATCCTGTTCTCTTTATGGGATTACAGCATACCTAGGGCTGGTGCACACTCCTTTGGTCTGAGCTAACACATAGTAAACTCAGCCTAGACTAGAATGAATTAACAGAGTTGTCTAGACCAGGTTGGAAATGTCCAGCCATTTGAAGATTTAACTTTAAATCTAAGTATAGATAACAAACAATAAGGCAGTCCAAGGTTCTTTAGGGACCAAGAGAGTATCTTGGCTTAATTAAAAATGGATACATTTGGAACATCTCAAATGAATGCCATTAGCATTATTTAGACTCTGTTTTCTCTCAATTCTGCTCTGCTATAGGTCTGTAATATGTTCTAAGAGCATAAGGAAGCAGATGGTGAGTTTCCTGAGAGCACACTGCCGCTCAACTTTTTGAAAGGCTGTCATTCTCAGAAATGAGAGACTTACACTAGCCTATACCTTTCCAAACAAATCATTTTCAAGTATATAAATAGCATAATTAATCACAATGGAAATATAAAATGTTTAATCAGGAGCAGATGGACTGAAACAAAGAAATTTTATGCATGAGGCTGTTGAAAATGTTCAATGTTACATCATTTTGATGTGTTTGTAGAAATAGATAGCAGGCACAGTTTTATTTGGATGTAATTGTTAATATTTTAATATATATGCAAAAAGAGTTTAATCAGTTCATCCGTCACTGCTCTAGAGAGGCACTTGAGTCACTACCTGGCATGAGGGAAGAGTCTGAGTAAAATACACGTTCTCAAAAGAACAGTGTAAATTCTCCAAAGTCTTCCTTTTGGAATCATCAAGGTGAGAATTTGTTTATGTCCATAGAAAGAAGCAATATGGAGAGGTACTACATCGGAAGATGTAGCTGGTTGAAAACAGGCATGGGTGTTTTATTCTGCTTACCATTTAAAGCTTTTAAGTGAATACATTTCAGAAAAGAGAAAACTCTGACAGTAAAGGGGCAGGGGCCTTCTTTTGGAAACCGGGTCTAGTTTGGACTTAATTCCACAGCAATAAAAGCTGAAGCTAATTTCCAGATGGAATAAATTGGTTCCAGCATTTCTAACCTTTTGGCCAGCATATTGTACAGCTGAAGTTGATCCTCTCTCAGAACTGTTACTGAAGGAGGCCTAAAGGGGCCTGGGAATACTTGGTGGGTAAGCTTTCCCCCAAGGACTTGGAGCTGGGCACTGCTTGCTTCAGATTTGCATTTCTCTGAAATAGAAAGGGCAGCAATTCTGATCATGTCTCTGATTCTTTTCAAACTTCCCCTGTATCCACATGTGAAGGTGATTCTCCTTAGCAATGAGAAATCTCAAGTTGTAGATATAACCACCCACCGTGTATTAACACCTTCAGAGTCAAGTCACGTGGGAGGATGACACTTGTGTGCCTGCAAATGGAAAGATATCTTCTTAGGAAAAACTGAAGAGGAAAGAAAGGAGGAAGACAACCTTACCAGATATATTTGCAATGATTTTGAGATAACCTCAAACACTTCCCTCATTGACCTCCTCAGAGCACTACCATATCATGAAGATCTAGAGCAGTGGTTCTGACTTTCCCAATGCTGTGGCTCTTTAACATAGTACCTCATGTTGTGATGACCCCCATGCAGAAAATTATTTTCATTGTTACTTCCTAATTGTAGTTTTGCTACTCTTAGGAATCACAATATAAGTATCTGATATGCATGGTATCTGCTATGTGACCTATGAAAGAGTCATTTGACTTGCAGAGGGGTCACGACACACATGTTGAGAACAACTGATTTAGGGTACTGTCTGATGATTCCTGTCCTAACCAAGTCAACTTGGAGAGAATGATGTAAATTCAAGTGCAAAAATTGAATTAATTGCAATGCTTTTTAAAATGTTTTGCACTTGTATTTTTCTGTGGTGTGCATGCACATGTGCATATGCGTGCATGTATGTGTGTTGGGGCATTGATATTGAATGCCTTCTTCCATCATTCTCCAATGTTTTAAATTTTATGGAGGCAGGATCTCTTATTGAACTATATCCAAGTGGGCAGTCTAGTGTAGTAAGCCAGCTTACTCTAAGGATCTCTATCTCTGACTTTGGAGTGTTAGGCCAGACTTGCCTATCTTTTATATGGGTTCTGTGGAGCCAAACTGTGGTCATCACACTTGAATGGCAAGTGATTTATTCACTGAACCATTTTCCTCGCTCATAATTACATTGTTTTAACTTTATATGAATGTACTTTAATTTTTCAACAAATTGAAAGATTATTCAAAATGGGATTCCTATCTGTATTATTAATATTATACCCTAACACAATTTAAGGCACGTAGGAAATGGATTTCTTATATGAATGGATTACTTTCAGTTATAAGTCTAACAAGAATGTACCAAAACATAGGAAAGATTGTGCAAATAATCATACAACAAACAGAAGCAATTAAACTCTTAGCAGTCAACAGAAAAATGTTTGATTTGTTTCTAAACTAACGGCAATGTTGTGGTTGTGGCCAAATGATCTTTGAGTCTCTGTACTCCAGTGTAAACACATCTTCCTAATAACAGAGGGCACTAAACCATTTGAAACCACAAGCCACTGGGCCCAAGAATTTTCTGCTCCTAGGTATACATAATCAGTACATAAATAATTGTACATAATAAGTCTTAAATAATTTATATCCTTCACCATAGTTGATTTAAATAGAACAAGTTAATTACTTACCTGGAGGATATAGAATGATTGGTTACTCTCCTCGTCTCTCCCTGTGAGTCTAAGGATATGTATAAATGACGACAGTAAGAAAGAAATGGTATGTCTATAGAGAAGCCCAGTGGCTTCTTGCTAACAGAGTTTCATTACAATGCCATGAGTAAAATAGAGGAATTTATGAATAACTTGACATTATTAATATTTTTCCATTTTCCCATGAATTCTTTAATTTTTTCCTAGCTGTGGTTTTGTTGAAATTTTAATATCCCAAGGATGAATTCCAAGCGTCCATCCTAAGTATTCCATCTGGATTTATGTAAAATGGTGACTTGATTTTTTTTCTTGAAATTAATTTTATACATCCTCATGGTTGAATTCTGTACAGAAATCAACACAAATACCATATAATTTCTTTTTCAAGACCTTTTGAACCTGTCTTATCTTCATTATTAAACCGTGTCTCTCTGCTCAAAGATTGGTTCTTAGTGTGCACATTATTACAGTCTCTATGGTCAAACTAGTTAGCACCTTAACCTCAACTCACTGATGAATTGATGAATTGGACAAAAGCCACATTAAGTGTTTAAAAGTGTCATACTAGTGCTCTAAATAGTTATGATAAACTTTTCATGTCATTTGGTGTAATGAAGTTAGTAGAATCCTATCTGTTAATTCTATTTACATGAGTATTTTGTCCTCTCATAATGAAAGTAAGAATAACATTAAGATGAAATTTTGTTTATTTTATTGTTATTTTTGGAAACAAATTTTATTTTATTTTCTTTACCCATTCCTGAATCTGTTATAGCCAATATAATATCCAATTTAAAGATAGAAAAAGGGATTGGGGATTTAGCTCAGAGGTAGAGCGCTTGTCTAGCAAGCACAATGCCCTGGGTTCGATCCTCAGTTCCAAAAAAAAGATAGAGAAAGACACTAAAATATTTTGTCATTAAATTATTTACTGAATTCTATAGAAAGACAGAATTCATGACTTTGGTTCTCTCTACAATTATTTCTTTCCTCATTTTAATTTTTATCAATTCAAAATTCAATCTCATATTTGTGAAGTCATTAGACAGTGATAATAGATTACATCATATCATTACTTTATTTATGATATTAGATGCTTCAGGATTTGAGCCTAAGTCATAAAGACAAGAAGTAACACTAAGAAGATAGCTTATGGAGTCCTTGTTGTAGATGCAGAAGTCAGAATTGAATGGCTCCCATCAACTTTCTGCTTAACTGGAAGGAAAGCAAGAAAGATATAGGCGCATATTTTACTAATCAAAGTGACAAGTATGCAGAGTGCCACACAGTCAGGACAATCCAAACAAGAGGCACTGTACTTTGAGAGGTAACAAAACATCAAGATTAAGGACACAGTCCATAGAATCACTTTGCATAGCTGTGAACTCTACCTCTGCCATCCAATAATTTTAACTGTGGGCAAGCTTTTTAATTGCATTTGTGTTTCAATTGCATTTCTAAAATAGATATCATAAATAGTTAACACATAGAGTTGTTGTGATGTTTCTGTGAATTAATATTGTGTCCTACAGAATATGATTCATTTTATGAATCAAGTAAACTTACACTGCGCAAAAGATAACTTCTCACAGGTTTTTAAGAATATCCAAGTTTCAGAGATAAGAACAGAATCTGGCAAATTCCAGATATATATATATATATTAAGTGTTATAAAGTTTTGTTTATAATGTTTAGGCAATAAGTTATTAATTTTCACTAAGATGCATTTATATTACCCCCATTTATCACCTTCTGTAGAAGAATAATTGTGTTCTTTCATTAAACAACATTATGGAAGAGTATGGTGGCTGGTATGCCACTGATTGTGCAGGGTGATTCTAAGAAGTGCTTGTGAGGAAGGACCACATTCTTTCTACTCTCCCTATTTACCTCTCCCAAATCCACACAGCTGGGTCTGTTGGTCTGCATCGTCTCTGCTGGGAACTATTATTGTTCTGTCCATTAAAGCATATTGAGTTTCTGTGCTTTTGGATAGAGAACACATCTTAAAAACAGAAGAAGAATAAATGATAGCTTTAAGTTACCAAAATTGAAATTGGTTTTCTAATGGAAACAGCCTACCCCTTCTTTAATAAAGAAATCAGGATTTGTGTGGGCATGCACATACACAAGTATAAGTATCCCTGAAAATGCCATGTGTTCATGCATGCATGTTTGTGTGTCTTTACTCATTTATTCTTATGATAAAACAAAAGCACTTTAATAAGCACTAAGCAAGCACCTATATAAGTTCTTAAATCCTTTTCCAAAGAAAACAGTAAGTACTATTTATTAAGTGAATGAAAAAAATATGATTCAGCAAATTAAGTGATGAATTCAAATCAATAAACAGGGCAATCAGTTCCAATGAGGAGGCAGAAAGAAGTACGTCATATATTAGGTGATATGCTGGCTTTGTCATCCCACCCAGAAGCAGGGTTACAACACTTTTGGGCAGGAAAACATATTGTCAAACAGATTAACCCAGAAAGGATGGGGTCAGTTAAGTCACTGAATCACAGAGCCAAGAGCCTATAGAAAAATGGAAAGATTTGTTTTCCTGACTCGTTGCAGCAAGGTCATGACGCACCTCCTTTGCTAATAGCAGTGAACCAGTGAAGGCAGACCATTAATGGATGTCTTAAGTTATGGGAAGGAATTGGGTCTCCTAAATGAATGTTCTTTCAATGGACTGAAAGGAAATATTTGATGGGCAACCTGAAGCTAGAAGAGCTCAGACATTAAAGAGCATCCTTTACTTCTCGAGTGTGCACCTCTCACTTAGTTAAAAGTCATAGCAAGATGATGAAAGTTCTGAAGTATGGGAGAGTGCCATGTTCCTGGTTGACAATTCAGGAATTGAAAAGAATTCCAAAGAACAAAAAATTGAAAGGCATTATTTATTAAGACAGGGAGAGATGAATGAGAAATAAGTTCAGTTATGTAAATTCTTATCTGTGGAACTCCCGAGGGTTGGAACGGATTTTGACCTACACGTTGGATTTCTTGCTTCCTTGAATATATGATATTAGTATGGGATCTTCTCTTAACTCTGAAGTATCTATCTCTATTGTGGTCACAATAACACTCAGGAGAGATGTAACTGAGTGCACAAAGCCCAGTCTCTCGTGCCATTTAACCACAATAGGGTTCTCCTTGCAGGGCATCTTGTCCCAATCCCTCTGCCAATTCCCTTAGCTGACGGGAAGTGAAAACGTCTTTGAGGAAACTATTTATTGAATTATAGACTAATGATACTTGCCCTCCTATGATAAAGCAACAACCTGCTTTCTAGAATCATTGTTTTGTCTTTCTCCATGACCTGTACTACTGTTTCAAGTACAGAGATGCTCACCGACTTCAAAGGGAGCTTAATCGTGCATGGCAAAAGGCAGGAAACATGGCGGGAAGGTTTCAGCAAGCACTTTACAAGGTCAGGTTTCCTTTTGTGATTTTCCTGTGCACATCTCCAACTGTTTTATCTTTCTTCTTGTCGGAAACCAGGGGATGTTTGGCTCCATTTCTGTTAGACCCCATTAAAATCACTAGAATGTTTCATTTGAATTCTACAGATAGTGTAATTATTGCATGGGCTTTGCTGCCTTGTTTATGCAACCCGTATTGCCTGGCTTGCAAAGATACCCTGTGAATAAAATCAGAATTTTATATCAACTTTTATTATCTCCCTGAGATATAAATGTATTTGTGAATAAGGTGGAAGAAAAGAATGAAAGTATTTCTTCTCTTAACACAGAAGCAAATTCAGTGTCTTCCATGTTACTTCTTGCAGTCACCTCTGTTCCTCCAAGTTCACTGATATGATGGTGTGATGAGTAGAAGGGTTTGCGCCTTCATTTTCCTTCGAGCCTTCGAATTAAGCCCTTCTGAAATAATGCTCCATTTATGAAAAATGACGGTACATGCATGCACAGTTTTCACCTATGCCAAAGCAGTTCTTTATTATAATGAGATGCAACTTTCTAGATTTTCTGCACAATCAGACTGTAATTAAGCATAGCAAGATGCAGGTAAGTGCATGAGATGCATGTTTAATTAAAAGAGAAAATGCTGGTTAAGTATCAATTTGTATGACATTCAATTTCCAAGAAGGACTCTGCAAGCCACCCCTCTTTCTCATTTATCTTCTTTTATGTGTGTGTATGTATTTGCACACATGTATGATTTTACACTGAAGTCACATTCTCATTTCGTATGCTTGAGTTGCTGTCACAGGTACTGCTCCTATCCAAGGAAATGTTGGTATATGTTGAAAATCTCCACGAAAAATAAAATGTTCACATAAATTCATGTGTGTGTGGGGGAAGCAGCCAGGACCCAGCAGGCTGAGTCAATGTATAGCTTGCATATGGAAACAATGACATGATTGTTTACTCACTGGTTTAATGAGATTCACTTTCTCCTAATGGCAACATGGAAAATGTGAGCACCAGATGCTGTGCCCAGAGCAGAGAGAACAAGGGAAGGTCTAGAGTAAGGAATTTATCCTGACACCAGAATGTAGTGTAACTCTTCAGTTTATTAACGTGGTATTTTTTTTTTTTCAGAAAAAAATACTTTGATGTCTACAGCTTAAATTTCCATATTTTTATAACAGTTCAGCAACAAATTTACATATTTCCTGGAATCTGCAGATATAAAAGCGGTAAAACACTCTAGGCATTATTAGACAGTAGATTATAACCCATTACTATTGTTTCAATTAGCAATGTAAAAGTGACCTGCAGTGTTCAGATGACCCACTAATGGATTTAAACGCTTTCAAATATTAATGTAGGTTTTCTAAAGATGAATCCCAAACCCATTATTCCTGGAACAACTATGAGCTGAAAGCTGGCAATGACTATGCATTATGTGGAAAGGCTCATGGTTAATTAAATGAATACCTAGCATTACACTCTTCACTTTAGTGCTACAAAATTATTTCTCATTGATTTTTACATTCTGAGTCCATGATTCAATTTACTTCTGCAATTTGTGTTGCCGTGTCAATAAAGGAGAACTGCTTGAAGATGGAAGCATTAGAGACTGATAAATACATTAAGATCCAATGAAAACTGCAGTTTTCCCACTGTTTTCCTCTATTGAGACATCATTTGGAGCAGCACTTTGTTATGTATTATTAATACAATTTTTGTTTGCTTCCATCTGCTCTCTTCTCCCCTTTTCTATTCAGGATCTGGAATGTTAGCGATTGCTTGAGGCTGAGTAGCCAATTTTTCAGTTACAAGTTGTCTCACTAGCAAGAACAAAAGCATCATCAACACAGATCTTCTATTCCATGTTAAATGAACTAGAAGGCCAGATTCCTCACCAAAGGCAGGGTGCAGAATGTATGTTGATTTCAGGGAGTTAATGACACTGCTGTTTCTTAAATCAGGGAAGGTTAAGAAAAAAAACAAAAACAAGTAAATCTCACTCCATTATCAAATGGATGAAATGGAGATACAGTTTGTTATGTTTATGAAGGGCACATTTTATCCAGAACTCATAATTCACATTTTACAATTGAATTTGCACATGCTGTTTCCCTTTGCAAACTCCCCTAAGTCAGTTTTGTTAAAATCTGAAGCTGTAGATTGACCTGTGCTCTAACCACTTCCTTTATTCCAAAATGTATAACTTCAACTTCATACTTACCAATATCCAAAGCCGTCTTAGATGTGTAATTTTTTCACAAGACTGGCATTCATAATCCAGGAAGTGTTTGCTATATGCTGTAAACTTAATCATTCCTTAGGAAGGTGGTCTCACTTGACAAATGGGACCACCATTGTATTTTACCTAGGATTTCCTCATGGCATTGATGATGCTCAAATGATTTCCTCCATAAAGATTATCTCTAAATCACATCTCATCCCATGCAGGATGTTTTAGACATAATGAACAATTCTAAAATCTCAACAAAGAGGTGAGTGCATTCTTGAAAGACTCGCATTTTATAATCTACACCCATTTGACAAAATCCTTTGCTAGGCCATAACCTTTCTGAATGAGCTGAATTGCTGATTAAAATTTAAGTTTGGCTATCAGTATGATGTACAATGCACAATATAAGGTATTTGATATTGAAAGGGAATCCTATCATAGTTAACAAAAGTATAAAATAACCAATATGTAGACATTTGTGTAAAACTTCCTTATTAATGGATATCTTCCTTATCGAAAGATGAATGCTGTTTTTAACAATTAACTTTTCACCCCCTATCAACTTCCCATATTGACAAGAAAGCATAAT
The DNA here is from genome assembly GCF_903995425.1 of Onychomys torridus. Taxonomy (NCBI): domain Eukaryota; kingdom Metazoa; phylum Chordata; class Mammalia; order Rodentia; family Cricetidae; genus Onychomys; species Onychomys torridus. Next base: position 15,532,858 of record NC_050444.1, on the reverse strand, counting down.
ATTTAATGCTGGTAAAAGAAAATGAAGCATGCATACATGGATGTACTTATGCCACTTGCGATACCTAAAGTGATTCACTATTTTTAAATGTATTTTGACTATTTTTCAATTTTAGTAGTTTTTTATACTCTTGCCCCAAAGTGAAACTTGACTTTCAGAACTCAAGCTTTAAGAAATAACTATGAATATATAAAAAAAAGGTGGCAAAGGTAAATGGTTCATCTGGCTCTAATGGTATCATTTCTGAGGATAAAATTTTTTCCAGGGACTAATATTTATGGTACACTAGTATTATGAAGTACAGCAACATTTAATGATACAGGGAGACATTTGTGGTATATCCTAACTGGGTAAAACACATCATGCATGTAACTTTGTCAACTGACCAAACAGTGACATATTTGTGCTTTAAGATAATTCTGAAGATATTTCAAAGGACTAGGATTACAGAACTGAACTTTTTTAAAAAATCTAAATGTAACTCATTCTAGGAGGAGATGGGTTTGGAGAAAACTTGATCAAAATACATTGTACAAAAATAAATAAAAGTAACTCATGTTCACCATATAACACTTTTAAGTCTTTTAAAAACAAAACAAACAAAATTAAACTATTTGTGAATCCACATATAGATATGGAGAAAGATGGGGAAACTGGCAAAACACTGCAAAATATTAACAGGCTTTTGGGGAATGTTTTGAATAATTCCTCTTCTGTACTCTCAACTTGTATATCAAAATACTTCTACAATTATGTGGTTAGTACATTTTTGATACGTAAAGAATGACTAAAGATTGCTGTTTACTTATCCCACACAAAGACAGTCCATTGGAAGATGTCTTTGTAACTCTGAATGGGGAAAAGATGGAACAATTAGAAATACCTACAACAGGAAAGACTACTGTTTACCTGTCTAATCAACTGGATTAGGAACCTAGCTCCTCAGAGGACTAGTTGGGAAACTCTAAGCAACTCATTTAAGTTCTCCAGGTTTTAATTTTATCATTCTATATGGTCAAAGAGGAAACAAAAATGCCAGGCACAGTTGTATCTGGATGTTCAGGAGCAGCAACTAAGCAGAGGAAAACAAATACTCTAAAACACTGTGAATCCCTCATGCCTATTTTAAGTCACTGCTGAACTCACAGTCTGGGGTTGTACATTCTCAAATTCCAACCAATGTTTCCCTTATGACATTCACTTCAAACATTTTTGTTATTAAAGTGAAATATGCCTTTCTGGAAGAGAGCTGAGCAATAAGTGATAAGTCATGGCCGTCATACTTCCCCCAGTAAGTGTCACCTCTGAAGTCAGAGCCTTTGCCTGAAAAAGGCCCATGTTATCTCTTCCATGTCAGTGTCTTCTAAATATGCACCCACTGGTTCTCAAGGTCAAGCAAATAGATAAGACACACCCAGAGGAGCATGTCAAAAATTATATACTATACTTTTAAGTCATTTTTGTTCCTCTACTGCACTAAAATAGAAACAACCAACTAATACAGGTTGAAGCAATTGACATCTAGGATTATACAATATTGAGCTAACTACTTATGTACTAAACAAAAACTGTACTACTAGAGGGCTGAGGTCCTTGGATGCTGGAGCCATCACATTGGCTGGCTGACTAGCAACCCCCTCTTTCCTGGAATGCCCTGTCCCCACTGCTCCATCACACATGCCAAAAAAGTCACAGCTCAGAGATGGTGCTGCTGGGCTCCAGGCAGTGAGTGTCTCTGCAGGTGGTGCTAGATGGTGAAGAGCTGTGGGCGGAGTCACCTGGAAAAAGACACTTCAGTAATTGTCATAGGAGAAGGCAGCCTGTAAAGACAAAGAAGATTTGGAAGTGGTTTGGGCTCCTGCTGTCTCTAAGGTTAATCCATGACAATATAGCAAATTTCAGAGCACTAATCTTTGGAATGGGTATACTCCTAATAACGGAGTCATACGAGATTAGCAAGATAAAATGATTTGCTATACAGAGAGCACACATGCAAACATCAGTTTCTACTATTAATACTACTTATTACCTTCTATAACTCTTTCTTAAAGAGGCCCTGTCTGAGGTCAGACAGTAAGTTGGAATCCAGAAACTGAAGTGCCACTGTGAGAAAATGGTTCAGAGTGATAAAGCCATGAAGATATTTGACTAGAACTTCTGTACAAGCCTATTCATTTTTTTTTTTTGGCAGTTAGAAACTGTAAATATTAACTAGGTATAGGTTTTATTCCACATGGAAATCTTAAGGACTTGGCACATTCACTTTGATTTATTCTTCCACAAGAGTGGAAGGATGAATTACTGAGTGTTTTCCACTCAGGCAGATGTCAGGGTTAAACTGAGGTCTCTTGACTCATGGTCTAAGAGGCTCTCTACTATATTTTTCCTTAGTAGCCTAGATGATATTATTTTTAAATAAAAATATTGATATACTATTAAGTAATGGGGTATTAAAAGACGCATCACTTGCAGTATAATGTTCATAAATTTTATATTAAACTACATATATGGCAATAGGCTAACCAACAGGCTTTAGATCCCGAGTTTACATGTACATTTTAATAGGAAAATCTAGGCTGCTGTGTGACTGCTTCTTCAGTGGTGTTTTGCAGAGGAATGACCAGAATGATAATGTCACCTGCTGGCTGGTATCAGGACATGGCTGGATTCATGTTGTGTTGCTCCTTGTTTCTCAGAAGCACTGACAGGGAATATCATTGTCTACCAAAATGATAATAATCATAATTGTAATCATATTAACACCAATAATAGTAAAAGCACATGCTCAGAGCATGCCATTCATTTCTTTCAAAAGGAAACTGTAGAGTTAGGTAGACACAATCTGAAGTGTGCGCCTCTCAATGCAGGAGGCAGGAATATTGTCAGACAGCCCTTCATTTGAAATAGGCAGTTCAGGATAATGCTGTAAACTAGACTTTCCTCACGTGACCTGGGCACTCCATGTATCTGGTCAAAATCCATGGGACATTAAATTTGTCTTTGACAGGCTTACCTTTTCTTTTGCCATCACAGGGGAATAACAACAAATAAACTCTGAAGTAACTGTAACATAAACACACAGGGGCAGGAATGGGGCCTGAAGCAGAGCAGGTGCAAGAGACGAGATTTAAGCATGTGTTTGCTTCTGAACAGTTTTACAAATTAGATTATAGTCATTATATTTAAAGTTCCCTAAGACCAACTAATATCAAAAGGGAAAAAATATCCCCTGTTCTATGCAATAAAAGCTATAAAATCTAATTAGATAGTGAAAATTCAATGGGAATTATTATAGTCATAAAAAATTAGAACACAGTAACTAGTATAGATTTTTGGAATTTACTGTCCACCTTACGTAATGCATTCATTATGAAGCTATGTGAAATTATCTCGTGAAATACTTATTCAAAGAAGACTCAATGAGATGATGAAAGATCATTAAGGTCACCAGGAAGACATTGAACCAAGAGAGTGAGGAGTAAGATTTTGAAAGCAGAACTAACAGAATATTTGTTATTAGAAATTCACAAAGGACAGAATATGTATTTGCCAAGACTGATTGCATAAATATGATTGAACAGTTGTATAATTTCATTTTTTACAAAAGGAAGTGCCTTCTACATAATACAATCAGAAAGGGAAAACTGCAATTTGTGCAAAGCTTGATGTGAGTTTATTTTCCTTGTAGTAGCTTTCACTAGCCCTAGCTTCTCACCTCTAATCATAACAGGACTCTTTCTGGATTAATTATGTCTCAGGTTCTGAAGATGAGTTAACCACTTGCACAGGGAATTTGACCTGCATTGATCAGAGGAACTAAAAAAGGGGATAACAATGTCTATGTGTCGATTAACCATTTATCTGACCATCACACATAGCTGTTATTTCAGGCAAAAGCTGAAATACAGACTGCATGTAAGACGACCCCAGTAGAATAAAGCAACTTCAATTTGGCTCTTTATTTATTGCAAACAGGAAGACAGAGAATTTTCATTGCAGTGAAGATATCAGCACCCTTAGAGTCAATAGTGAGGAAAATTACTAAAAAGAGCAGGTAGTCTTCTCAAGAGCCTGACTGGGCAATGTAACCTTTCATCCAGCTGAAGAAAAAAAATCAATTCTTTAGCTTACCCTTGCAACTTTAATTGCAAGGCTGGTTAGTTATATCTGAAGAGGAAAAATGACAGTGGATATGAAAATATGTAATTTATTTTGGCAATTGAATATATATATATAAGCATCCTTTTCATTTATATACTGAGCATGTGCTTTTAACAGTTCCCAAAGCCCAAGATCACATGTTTACAAAAAAGGTATTTGTAAAACAAAATCTTTATTTTGTCTATATCAGGATTCTCAGAGGGTATTAAATTACAAATTGTATTTTGTAAGATTTTATTTTCCTATTTTGAGGTTGTGGGGAAGCAGATATGGTACTCAATATCACTTCATTTCTTAGATTCTAGATACTAAACTAAGAAATGATATATCAACACAGAAGACCTTGTTGCTGGGCCCTCATTTTTCAGAACTCTAAATTGTGATGCTAGATTGAACTAATTCTATGGAGTTATCTGATACCTACCCTCAATGGCTACTACTAGTATGGGTCTCAAATTGCCAAGTTTCCATTGTAACTTGCCTACCAACAGTACCTCACTTCAAGTGGTGATACTACAATACTCCCATTTTTCTCAGTTTTTTTAATTGAAAATAGATTCTTCTCTCATATACTACATCCCCACCAGCTTCTCTTCCTTCCATTCCTCCAGGCTACACCTATCTCCTCTCTCCCCCAGATCCACTTCCTTCTATTTCCTGTTCAAAAAAGAACAGGCCTCCAAGAGATGACAGTCAAAAAGGACAAAACAAGATACAATAAGACAAGGCAAAAGCCCTTTTATCAAGGCTGGACAAGGCAATCCAATAGAAGGAAGAGTCCCAAGAGCAGGCAAAAGAGTTAGAGATACACCTGCTCCTATTGTTAGGAATCCCACAAAAATACCAAGCAAACAGCTATAACATATACACAGAGGACCTGGTGTAGACCCATGCAGGCCCCATGCTTGCTGTTTCAGTCTCTGAGAACTCATGTGAGCCCTGCTTAGTTGAATTAATGGGCATGTTCTCCTGGTGTCCTCCATCCCCTCTGACTCCTACAGTCTTTCCCCCCTCTTCCGCAGGGTTCCCTATCTCTGAAGGGAGGGATCTGATGGAGACCTCCAATTTAGACTGTCCACATACTGTCTGCGTGTGGGTCTCTGCACCTACTCCCATCTGCTGTTGGAGGAAGCCTTCTGATGACACTAGACACCAACCTATGAGTAGAGCAGAATATCGCTAGGAAGCATTTCATTGATTTCTTTCCAGTCATGTTTGGTTCTAGCCTAGGTCTTTGGGCTATCCCCTTAATATGAAACAAATAATTGACCTGTTTTTAAAAGACAGAGTCGGGGTATAGGTTGAGGGCTTAAAACTGGGGAAGGAAAAATCTAATGGTATTAGCATGTTCCTTAAAGGAATCACTTAATGGGCAAAGCTGAAACTGAGCTGAAGTCCATTGTTAAAAAAAAAAAAAAAAAAAAACCAAAAAAAAAAAAAAAATGGAACATGTTAGACTGAATGAGAATTTGCCTTCATAGCAGCTTAGTGTATTTGATGTAATAAATTCTCTCTTTTCTTTGTTAAATTCTTTCATATAATAGAAGCTTATAAAAAAGAATATAGACTGAGGAGTAAGTTGTATAATGAGATTTAATCTATGTAAAATATGTCCCAGAAGAAATGTCCTTTACTTTGATCATATGCCTTGAAACAAGATGCCCTGCTGGAAACCACAATAAAATGGGAGCTTGGGAAAAAACTCATCTGGCAAGGAAGGTTGCTCTTTAATATAAAAGTTCACCACGTCTACAATCCTGGGGTGGGCTTAATTAATGTCAGTGAAATCTCCCAGACTCACTGAGGCTTAAAGGCAAAATAGCACAGAGAGTTTCCCTTGGCTTTCTCTCTGTAGTATTCAAGACTGGAGACACCTCCCCAGCATGTGCACACAGGCATGTCGCACATGTGCCCACAAGGGTGGGTGGCCCAGCCACACACAGTAGGCTTCTGGTACACTATGGTTGCTCTTTATAAAAAATGACATGCATTCAAAGGGTTCATATGTCATTTTATCTTCATTATCAATGTGCTTGCGTATCAGCAGCTACCATGGTTCCTGTCATCAGAAAGATCTCACCTCTTCGTAAATGGGCATGGTTGAGTTTCTGTCTTGTATTTGGCTTCTGTTATTTATTTCTTCTTATGCTGAATAAACTATGTAGCTCTGCCAGGCTCAACTAAAATCATACCTAAACAGAATCTTCGGGTTTTTCTTTTTCCTTTCTTCCACACTAAAACTGAAGTCCATTTTAAACAGTTCCTCATTGGATTAAGAGACTTTATTTTTCTCTAAATGTTTATTCCACTTCATTTCCTTCAGATCCATTCTGAGCCTCCTATTAGAAACAAGTTAACAAACATGTCAACACAATATTGAGGGTTTGGTGTTGTTGCTGTTGTTCTTGATTATATACAAAAAGATTTACCAAGAATAGATTCACATGTATTATAAAGTACTTATTCCCAGAAACAGCATCATTTATGCCTAAATTGATGGTCAGTGTTGATTCACTGACTTGGAAGTGATACTTCTGTCCTGTAAATAGTATATGTGAATCTGAAAACACACACACACACACACACACACACACACACACACACACACGTACATACTTCATTAATATTAGGCAGCTGTGCTGCACCCAGGGAAGTAATGACATCTACTTCCTATCCTTGGCTCCAAAATGATCATTTTCATGAAAATTCACTTTCAATTGCCTTTCCATTTATACTGACAGTATTTTGAGCCTATCTCTCGTTTTGGAAGTTTTGTTATGTAGACTTCAGTTTTCTAACTATCTCAGGAATATACAGTGGTTTTAAAAATGGTGTGATTGCTGTGTGGATCTGTGGTGCTTTTGTAGTTTCTAAGACATTCTAATACTATTTAATTAGCTAAAAATTCTCCTCTCTTGAGAACTGGAAACTCAATGAAATGTCAACAATGCTGTCAGTCTGCTTCAGGCTAAACTCATCACACAAAAACTAAAGGTAAAAATAGTTCAAGGAGTCTTTGTCATAATGTTGAAGCCTACACCTATGCCAAAGGAACACGGAAATGATCCTATGAAAATGCCAAATTAGGAAGGAGATCGACTAAATTATCCCAGCACTGGCAATAACTGCTCACTCCTTGCATAGAAATTTCTCTAATTAGTCAAATAGCATCAAGTTTTGCCCAGAACTACCTGAGTAGCATGCTCATTGCTTGATGAATTGAATTCTGATCCAGTAGTCTTTATTCTAAAATGTATCTTTTTTCCATCAAGAAAGAAAAAAATAGCCTTTGAAACAATGTATAGCTAGGGACTGAACAACAATGCTTTTATCTGAATTATGGAAGATTTGGCATCCATAGGCTCATTACAAAGAATAATAAAATTTGGTATTTTCTGAGTGTGTATAAAGGCTAAACTTCTTGATTTACTTAAGTAGATGACAGGAAAGAGCAAACTACAAAAACAAGTGCTATATACTGAAGGTATGTGAGCTGCCACCTTCCCAAAGATAATGCAAATTAGAAGTACGTAAAGCTTTGTCTGCACCTGGGATCTTTAATGAGGATAAAGAAAAATCAGACAGAGATTCTCCTGGGGAAAGAGAGGATCGTTATTTGAATAACCTGCAGTGAATTCTAATCAATGCGACGTGACTTTGAAAATGAATGTGGTCTTTCAAGCCCGCTGTACTTGAGCTGTGATATTAATCATAACTTCATGGTACAGTAAAGCTTATGACAAACACTTATCCAGTGGACTGGAAAAAAAATGGCTTGGATGTGTCAAGAAAATGTAGAAATAGAATGATTCTTTTTTGTTCCCCATTGCCAGCCCATTTATTGGCTACTGTGTTCTGTTGTCTTTCTTTGATTATCTTAAAAGAGATTGAGGTGAATTGCATGTCATAGGCATAATTGTTTTCTTTCTGTTTTTCAAAAGGTGACATTTTTACATGTAGCTTATTTCTTCATACAGTCTTGGGAGTGTTATTTAACATTAAATTATATCAGGGAACTGTGTGTGCCAGTCTGCTAAGGACACATTAAGCAGAACAGTAAACCTCTAGACACAGGAGGGAATTGTAGCTCTGCCCACTAGAGCTCTGAATTCTCTGTAAGTGTACCCTGCACCTGAAGAAGGTTGAGTATAAACATAGTAGTCTCTGAGTACACTAGAGAGAAAGGGATGCTGACTTAAATAATCATTAAAAAGTCAGTTATCAAGTGTTTTCTTGCTTAAAAGAAAATGTAATTAGTTTTTGACAAGTTGACATTAAAAGGCTTATTAGAGAACACAATGCATTAAAGCTAAAATCTCAAGAACACACAAGAAACTAAGATGATAAAATAAACATCTTAAGGTAATTTAAATAATCTCTGGTCTGGAAGTAATTCCATGAAAGACATGGAGTGCATATTTCCCTTGGCTTGACAGAAGTGGTGTTCAGTACTAGGAGCTGTCATTCTGGTCATTGTTCTGGCTCTAATATTCTCCAATGAACTGCCCATGATGACACTCACCTTGCTGTTTACAATATATTATTGCCATATAGTTGGCCTGTCCCAAAGACAAACAGAATACTTGTAGTGCATATTCTTACAGAAGAAGGGGTTCTGAATTCCAAGTATAATTGAGGTATAATTGAGGGGGAATGCAAGGCTTTACATTGAAGCCAAAGAGCTGTCCAGTAAGATGGAGCAGTTCTAAATTTACTCCTCTTTTATTTTTTAATAAAATTTAATAAACAGAAGGTTTCATGAGATCATTTATTTCTTCTCTTGCTTCAGTGCAGAAGGCAAATTATCATGGACACACAAATGGAATATACATCGAATGTAACAGAAATATGCATGTATACATCTATACACACATGTAAACATGAGAAAAACAAATATGACATTTATACAGGAGGTATTAAATGTACAAATGCATATGTATATATGTAGATGTGATGTAGGTAGAGATCACAGTTTTAACATCATAATTCATCACATCATTTATGACCCTTAATACAGATTTTAAGTGTCATATGAATGCTTGAATAATTTTTCACTAACTATTCCTAGTAAAATTTAATCTTAAAATTTGTATTTACTTGTGAGTTTTAAACTTTTAGCCCCAATTATGTGTTTTCTAGCCAGCTCTGGCTCTTTTAATGTGCTAAGAAAGTAAACAATATATGAGGTTCACATTACTTTTATTCTTTTCCAGAGGTGAAAATCCAAGGTGTGTGTTCATATGTCAGCTTTATTGAACCATTGGATTCCCAGTCATTTATTTTAATGTTATTGCCATATCTTTGATGATGTTTCTAGATGTGATTGTCCCTTGAATCAGTGGGCTGATTGAAGCAGATTGATATGCTTAATCTGGATGTGTGTCTTGGTCTGTTTTCCAGTACTATGTCTAAATACCACAGGCTTATCAATTTATAAAGAACTGAGAAGTTCAAGGTCAAGAGTCTACCTGGTGAGAACTCTCTTGTCATTTAGGACTCTCTACATTATAAGTCATCTTTGGTGAGATTGACCAAACTGGCTTTTAAAACAGATCCATTCAGCTCCCCATTAAGACATTAAGCCATTGATCCATGAGTGTACTAATCTATTTACGAGGAGTAAAGCTCTCATAACCCAATCACCTCATAAAGGACCCACCTGACACTACCTGTTAATATTTTACAAAGGGGATGAAATTTCAACTTAAGTTTTGGCAGGGACATTTAAACCATAGCCACGGGCTTTGTTTAGATAAGAGACTGAGTAAGAAAAAATACAGAGAAAGGGGAAAAATTTTATTTCTGTCTCTGACTCTCACTTTCTCCTTCTCCCTTCCCAACATGTTGAGCAGGAAGATTCCTTTCTTGTTCTCAGATTGAGATTTGCATCCTTAATGGTCTTGGTTCTCTGGCCTTTAGACTCAGACTCCCCAGGCAAATGCATGTGTGCTTATGTAATGTGTCCTACTGGTTCTCTTTCTGTTAGGAACTCTAGTAATTATTAGTGTCTGAGAAACATGTGTTACTTTCTCAATTTATTCCAAGCTGTGAGTGATGGAACCTTGAATGATATCTATTCCTTTAACTTTACTACTTCTTGTGTTCAAAACCCAAGTTTAATGAGTAGTAATTTAGATGCTTCCAATTTCATGTTTGAGGTGTTCAGTTTGGTGCTCATTAATGAATTTGCTTCATTGTGCAGATACCACCTTAACCCAAATTTAGGATCTCTTTCTCCAGTAAGACATCTCATGCCAATTTATAATTTATCTCTGTTTCTACTTTCATCCCTAGACAACCACTAGTCTATTTCTGTTTCTGTGGGTTTGCTTTTTCTGGATATTTTATATAATAGAGTCATACAATATGAGGCCCTTTGTGTCTTTTTTTTCCACTTAGCAAAATGTGTGGAAGTGTCATGTTCATACCTCATGCTTTTGTAACATCATCTCCTTCTCTGATTTCTACTCATTGCTTTGTCTCTATTTTGAGCAATTTCTAATTTGATCTTGACTTCAAATGAGAGACAAAGAGCTGTACCATAGTAACACAGGAGAAATGATGCATGAACTTCAGAAAAAGGATTTGGATTTGACTCCACAAGTGAGGCAATTCTCTCTCAATAACCTCACCTGTAAAATAAGGGTTACTGAGAAAGCCTGAAGGATACAATACTTCCAAATAGCACTTGTCAGTCGCCCAAATTGGTAGCTTGTTTGTTATAACAAGATGAAATTAATAACTTGAGATTTTTTTAAATGCAATAGGCCTTGCATTCAAGGAATCTTGAATTTATGTAAGAAAGATTGATCAATCATCTCAACTATGATAAGGAAATTGAGAAGAATATGTTCAGGTCACCATGTATTGAGCAGAATGCAAGCTAAAGTTTCTATGAGTGAAATGGCAATGAAAAAGACTTACCAGCCATTCCCAAAATCCATTTAGGGGAGCCTGAGACAGTGGTACACTAATTTAAATTTCATCAACTATGTAAGAAACTTGCAAGCTGACTTTCAAGCATACAGAAGCCATGGCTGGCTTACAAACTGGAACTAAGTTACTAGAATTACTACTCTGAAGGTAATTCATGTATATATGGAAAATTAGGAGCTAGATTTTAGAGAAATAGTTCTTTATTTGTTGGTACATACATGGTAAAAATTTGAGAACCACACATTACATCCTCAAGTGTCATCTGGAGTTACAGATACTTTCTAAGATCCATCCTCTCCTCTTTTAGTGGATCAACTCAGAGTCTTAGGCGAGTGTATGCTTTCCTGGATTCTTTGTTGCTAGGCATAATGTGATGATTTATTGTCCAGGAGAATTGAAGAAATTTTTTTATGCTATTTCTGAGTATTATTCTTAAAAGAAAGCAGTTTACTTCCTCTTTCTCCCTTCCTCCTTTCCAACAAGCAGCCTATATACTTCTTCCTTGCCAATAAGCAGCCTATATGAAAGGAAAATGCAAGCCACATTGTAGATAAGAGCAACACTAATGAGTTGCAAAGAATTAAGACAAAAATTTGGGCATCAGATAATCTCATGGACTGCCTACCAGCTCATATTCTTCTTTGAGACAAGGCTTTGCTAGCTCAGGCTGGTCTGGGATCTATGTATTCTAGGCTGGCCTTGAACTTGCAGTCTTCTTGTCTATTCATCCCTAGTGCTGAGACTAGCAGCATGTGTCATCTGGCTTGCACCTCAGATTCTTCTGTGAAGGTAATCAATTTTTTTTTTCTTAAATCATTGGTATTCACGTCTCTGTTAAGTAATGAAACTGATAACCGTTATATTAACCAAAATACCATTTATTGTTTAGAAAACTAAGGCATATAACTTTTGAATGCTGTAATTGCTAAGGATTTTTTCTCTGGATGTGTCATTTTCCTAAGTCTTTCCTCCAGTGGCTGACAGCCCCCACCATGAAGGTTGAGCTGTGCAGTTTCAGTTTGTATAAGATCTATCCCAGACATGGGCAGAGCTATGCCAGGACCCACAGGAAAGTTTTCCAGTTTGTTAATGTAAAATGCTGCCAAAAGGAATCCTCAGCAGGTAAGCTGGATTGCCTTTTACAAAAGAAAACATAAGCACAAAAAAGAACAGTTGGAAGAAATTCAAAAGAAGAGAATTTGCCATACAGTCAAATTCTAATGGGCCATCACTGGTGCATCTCTTGTGGATATCATGTCAAAGAGGAATCAGAAATCAGAATTTAGGAAAACTCAGCAAGAGCAAGAAATCAGGGCTCCCAAGGAAGCAAAAAGCTAAACTGGCATCAAAGAAGACAGCAATGGTGCTGACAAGGCCCCCTCAAAGACAGTGCCCAAATAAAAGGTTGTGGAGCCTGTGAAGGTCCCTGCTCATAGACTTGATGGAAAATGTTAACTTGGTAGATGGAAGTTTTAAATTAAGTTCCATCTTTAACTCTTAAGAAAAGACACCCAAATGTTTTAACTATATTGTTGGTAAGATTTTTTTAGGAGCCCCCAAATTTTGGCAGCATGACATAAAAGGCCATGGGCAGGTGGCACAGGGAATGTAGAATTTGAATGGCAAGAGTTTCCATTTGATCTGGTATTCTTTATTATTAGGGTTATAAGTTTGTGTACACTGACATGAATGGGTTCAGGGCCAGTGGGTAGCCTTAATCGTCTTTGCCTTCTCCAGAGAACCTGGTACACATTAAGCACTCAGAAATATGTGTTGATCTGCCCCAATTAAAAGACTTTTGTGTTGTGTGAGTGCTGATGAGAGATTTACAGGCTTAGCCACACATAATATACATTAATGCTAGATCTTTTCTCTAAGAGAAATAGGAGTGTGCAGTATTCCAGCAGGTAGATAGATAATTGTTGGGTCCCTTCAAGCTCTGTAAGAGAGAGCTCGTGATTTCTGAACGCCATACTTTTCTACCTTTTTACTGTCCTAGATAAAGTACACAAAGGTTCAATGCCCTGCCCTCTATAACAGCAGTCCAGCCTATTGTTTTTCCAGCTTTCTCTAAACATACTCTGACTTTTATTTCCTGACCTTACATTCTGCTCCAGCTGTTTCCTCTTCTTGGGGACACATCCACCTATCAAATTCTCATCCACTCTGCATGAGTGAATGCCCTTCAGTGTTCTGAACACGCAGATTTCCCTGATGCCTAGGGAAATGAACAGCCCTGATAGCTGCTGGATGTTATTCTAATGGATTTTGAATGATGATCTCTCATGAAGAGACATATTCAAGACAAAAGGCAGAAAGAGTAATGGCAATGCCTGCTGATGGGGAAATGGTCAGAACCTTGCTCTGATACCTAGTCAGAAGCATCAAGATGGACTAAGATCAGAGCTGATTTTTAGCATAGCCATTTGTTATGGTCCTTCTCTATTAAAGCTGGTGTGACTTCAGTCATCAAAATCCATGGACTGCCCTTCCTCTTCCCTGCACCAAGAGAATACCCACTTCTCTTTGGCACCACTATCTCAGCCTCAGTAGCCATCATCTGTCACCTGGGCTTCTTTGAACCACAATGACAGCCTCCTGGCTAGCTGCTTCTCTTCCATTCAAATCTCTTCACACTAGTTAATTCTGCTTGAGCTGCTTGAGAGTCAGTACGATTTAAGTTCCTCCAAAGACTTTTCATTGCAATAATCATGATTTCTAGTAACAGCTTGAATGATCTAACTTCTGCCAGTGCCTGTGATTTCACCTCAACTTACTCCACCTCTATCCACTACTCCCCAGCTTCCCTGTCCCCTCTGTAAACAAGCTGAACTGCCTTTTCCCCACAGCTTTTGGAACTGAACTGTCTTACTACTGAGAATACCTCATCCTTGCTTCTTTGTGTGACTGGTCTCCTCTTAACAGGCAAGTCTCAGTTCCAAAGCAATCTCTCACAGAGGCCATACTGTGCTCCCAGATTAATGAATCTCTCTCGAATCCTACCAGAATCTTTTCCCAGAGAAATTGACATTATTTGACATTAATTTATTTTATTTGAACACATCATTAGCTATCATCAAATTGCTGTAAAAGAAATGAATTCTGTCTACTAAATAAAAACAGAAGCCCTTCAGCCAGTTTCTCCATTCAAGTTGGTGGTGTGCTTTATGACGTTTTCTTTTCTTTCCTTTTTCCCTCTTTTGTTGTAGTTCTCCTCCTCCTCCTCTTCTTTCTCTTCCTCCTCTTGTTCATTCATGCTGTTGTTTTGGTGTACTTCTTGTTTCTTCTTCTTTCTCCTCCTTCTCCTCCTCCTCATCCATCTCCTTCTTCCCTCTTTTGAAACACAGTCTCTCTATATAGCCCAGGCTGGCCTTAAACTACCAGTCCTCTTACTTCATCCTCCTCAGTGTGGTTTTACCAGTTTGTATCATCATATTGGCTCTGATATTTAACATTGATGTATCCATATTTAAGTTACATTTTTTTGTCACTCAGTTTTCTTATCTGTGAAATTCAGACACTAACACTAACAGCCCCTGACACATACGATTGTTTCCTAGAATGAGTAAATTTAAATAGTCAATGAAGAGGAAAAATGGGGAACACAGAGTAAAGTCAAAAAATCAATTCACAATTCAAAGAATTATGTTTAAAATGTTAACCATAACTAAAGCAGAAAAGCATGTGGGTAACTACATAGATTCATCAAAAGAGTTTGTTTAGGTGGTGTCAGAATACTGAATGATAAGGCAAAATATTTAGGACCTTGAATTGTCAAGGCAAGCTGTTGTTCAGAGCTCTGATTTCATCTGTTTTCTTCATTACTTCATTTTCAAGAAAGTTTTACATAATCATTATATGCATTACTTTTACTAGGTTCTAAATGTATAGACGGTACAAAGTGAAACAAATGTGAGTATTCAAAGTCTAATGGAAGAAGAGAACCATGAGGCAGGGACAAAGAAGTGATTCCCATAGCTCTCCTTCTAGACAGGTATGCTTCTGGTTCTTACAAGATCAATTCTAGTCCTGGGCTGCTAGGCATTGGATGAGAACCTACAGAGGCCCTTGAGGGACAGGAACAACTTTCAGGGAATTGACAGACTCCCTGAGTACATAACCAGAAAAGAATGCAGAATTGCTCACTCTATGCAGCAGCATGCAAATAAATATGCTGCACATATGTATTTACACAAATGAAGAATTATAGACTAGCTCCAGAGGGGGAAGGAGGAGAGTGTTGAAATCTGATGGCACATCAAGCATTTCCTGAGGGAGGTTGTCTGTCAGTCTGTTTGTGCTGGCTGGTTGGAAATCACATGTGGCTTTCAGATGTAGAAAAGAAGAAGTATTTGCATATAAGAATGGGAAATTTTTAGTATGATTCTTGATGTAAGCCATTTAGGCAATCATACCATATTTCTGGGGAATAGTCTAGGCACAGGGCTGAAGAAAATCTTATGAAGACCATCTTGTTAGTGGTCATGGCATCCTCCTCCTCCTTTTCTTCTACCTCCTCTTCTTCCTCCTTATCCTCTTTCTCCTCCTCCTCTCCTCATTCTTTCACTTTTCTTGTTTCTATTGTTTATAGAAAAATAATATTTCTCCTGGGTCAGATCGTTATTTCCATATCCCTTCCTCTTTATCATTTCTCTATTGTATGAATATAAGGGTGTAAAAATTATTTTAACTATGTTTTTCTTTCATCAGTGCCAAATCTTCATGTAAGGACTGTGAATGGCAACACAATTCTATACCCAAGAAGTGTGAAAGGCAAAAAAAGACTGATGTTCTGCTGTTGGTTTTGGACAAAATCATGGCTTACAGGAGTGTAAGTGGAGAAGTAGATTAATTCTTCTTAAAACTATCTAAATCCACCCCAATATTAAAGAAAACTGAGCTTCAGAATGGAAATGATATTGCATATTCACTATGTGTATTAGTTTGGAAACGCAAAAGATCAGTGTTAAAGGCTGCCTCTTCTACTTGCTCATTGGATCACCCTGGGAGACAGAACCTAAAAGTATTTCTCAGTATTCACGACTCCTTCCTAGAAACACAGCTAGAATGCATCTCATAGTCTCCTTTGCATCTCAGCTCAGCATAGTGATTGAGTTTTGTCTAATGGCCACATTGATCCAGGGCCAAACTACCTTTGTGGGAGTCCACAAAGATTCCAACTTGTGGTTTGACTCAATGTCACAAGGTCAGAATTTATGTTGTTCTCTAAGGCTGTGTAATAGTGTGCAAAGGCATGGGTTACCAGGTATCTTATCCTTCAAGGCCTAATAATAAGATTCTTTGCCATGAGTCATGATTACCAGGTTTTGAAAGGTTGTACTTTGTGCTTAGATTTTGAAAGTGGGAGGTCTTTTTCCTCTCTCCTTGCTAGTGTATAAAAGTCCCATTAGAAATAATCTCAAGGCTGCTGGGTAGTGACCCAGGACCCTCCCGAAGCTATCCTATATCTTTTTTCTTTGTCTGTTCCTATATTTCCTATCTAGCATTTCTCAATTCCTCTATCCCCCTTCAAGGGACCTTTCCATAGGTCAGGGATGGATCCCAACACAGTGCCATGACATACCCTAGAATGTTAGATGAAGTAAAAATTCTTTTGATAGGCAATACAATGTGAGTTTGAGGTTATTGTATCAGCTTGTCTTCTACTGTGACTTTGAATTATTCTTAAACTTTCTACTTAGTTTTATGTGTAAATGAGACTGACATTGTTAAGTCCTAAGGTTATCAGAAACTAAATGACTCTTGACTCTTGTCTCTTGATCATTTTCCTCTTCTTTCATATGCTTACATTTTTCTTAAAAATAGTAAAAACCAAAAACTTAGTCTTCATTATCTGATGCCCACTCTGATTGTTGGCACAAAAACTTCAGAAAAAGTCAAGTTTTCCAAGAACTATGACTCTAGCTATGCCATTTCTAGAAAGGAGCCACAAAGTATTTTCAGATCCTAATTCACTGGAAGGCACAAAGCTGGCCCCACAGGGTCCATCTGTGAGCAGAGTCAAATTAACTGAAAACATACGGAGAACTCTTTCATTGTTGAAGGTTGATATAGATCATTACTAAGGTTCTTAAAGAGTATGCCACGGGGGTTTTATGTTGTCCAGGGTTTCTCAGAAATGCTTTCTGACATTACACTCACCCCCAATTTCATACTTATGATGATTACTAAGAATTAAATAAAATGGTCTGTCAGTAGTAAAATATGTATCTAAATATAATAATTTGCAACAATCTAGTTTATGTGTATTTTATTATATGTTGTAATATATCGTTGCAATGTATTTTTGTGGTGCTAATTAATTGAAATTGTATTTAGCTTTGAAATGCTCTTTAATATATTTATATTGGACACAATGGCGAGTCCTAAGTAAGAAACTGCCTTGGTCCCGTCTGCAATGCTTTGGTCACTCACAAAACCTAATTGGGCAAGGAATACAATAGAGAAGGATTCCTGAGTAATGGTGCCAGTCTGGAGAAATGGGTAGTTACTGGATGGGGAGCTGTGCTAAAAAAAAAATATTGAAGTCTAGTCTGCTTACTGACTCAATAGGAATGTGTATGCATGATGAAGCAGCCACTCTCTCAGGGACAGATCTGAGAGGATGGTGGACTTGAGAGGGCACTAAAGGGGTTGAAATATGGTAGCAGTCATACAACTACTTTGCATAGACCAGTTAGTTGTTCAGTTAAAACATCTAAATCTGTTAATTAATGGGTTGACTAAAATCACTTTCAGAATCAAGTCAGGGATGAAAAATGAGAACACAAAGGGATGAGTGGGAGAAAGGGGTAACAATGTAACCATTTCACAGTTTCATCTGGGGATGAATGGAAGTCTACTTTTAGTTAAGTCATGACCTATAAACCAGGTTAAGTACTTCTGGAAATCCCAGCTGTTGTCAGGCTGTGTGGAGCCTGGCCAGGCTTTTTTCAAATGACCCAGTCTTCTGTTGCTGCCTCTGGCTTCTCCTGGGCTCCAAATTGCTGCCTGAAGCAGCTGCTGAAATACTTTAATGGGTACAATTAACCCATCTCAGAGGCTGACCTTTGGACATGGCAGTGGTGGATCAGGCCAACTGCCTGGACTCTGCCATCCTTGGCAAGTTATGTGTGATTTAGTCTTTCATTGGGCTTCCCTGACTAAGGGATTAGACTTCCAGTAGCACTGGTAGAAGCAGAGTGAGACAGGGTTGTACAAAACTTCAAATGCCCTGCTAAAAAATGTTCTTGGAAACAGGACATTTCAAGAGCCTCAGAACTATCTGGGATTCTTAAATTCTTTCAACAGATAAAGCCATATTTTTACTAGTGAAAAGAAACAGAATTCATGGCCAGAAGCTACTGTTTTTAATCATTGGTTATGACCAATGAGACACAAGAAGTACTTCAAATATGAGATGCAACTGTGGCCTAGGGCTAGACCATGATCCACAGGAGAAAGGGCTACCTTCAGTTGGTCCCCTAAAGCTCCCATTTGCCTATCCTGATTTAGAAGATGTTCAATGAATAGTTGCCAGGCAGTGAGTATACAGAAACTCTGCCTCTACTTAGCTGCTAACCTAGTAAATATGTGAATGATACATTAATCATTTATGAGGAATTCTGTGAAAGTAAGAACTGTGGATATAAAGTGTTGGGGGTAATTTATCAGAATAAGGGGACAAGCACTTTGGTTATTAAGCTTCAAGAAAGTGTATTTAACTTCAGAGATTTGTAACAAAAAGAATTCATCTATGACTTGTTCAAAGGCATTCAGAGTGTCAAGTAGGCAAAGGCTCTTAGCAAAGAATTGTGTTTTTAAAAAAACAGGTGTGTACCTGGAGGAATGGCCCAGTGGCTAAAAGTGCTTGCTTTTATATATGTTTTCAAGTTGCACTTATGTATTCATAATATATGAATATACATATACATTATAGTACATTATATTATGTAACAACAATTAGCGAGAAAAGAGGTCATAGATTTGAAAAAGAGCATATAGGGGTACATGGGAGGCTTTGAAGGGAGGAAATAAAAGGTAGGAATGATAGATTTGTTGTAGAGATCCACAGAGATTTCCTAGTAAAACTTACTCAAGGTCTGAGAATCTGAGCTTGCTTTACCCAGCAGAGTTGCATTAACCACTGGCATAGTTACCAGGCATTTGGAAGGGTCTACACTTGGCTGTGTGGTGTGGTTTGATCTACAAAGGAAGAGGTCTTTTGCCCTGCCCATTGGTGTTATTGTAAAAAGTACTTTTGAATTAATGGAAAAGGCCATAGGGTATTGACCCAGGTCCTCCCAAAGCTATCCTGTGATTCTGTCTTTCTCCTCTTTGCTATCTTTCTATCTAATATTTTCGTATCCCTGTCTCCTCCTCATAGGAACCCTGGAAAAGGTAGGAGCTGGCCTCCAACAGATGGTGCCAAACTTGGGACTTGGATGCAGAGGAAATAAGTAAGAGTAGGGAGCACCTTGGAAGCAGTTGGTCATGTCTGGTTATAAATTAAGGTTAAGGTGGTGGTATTTTATTCTTCAGGAGCAGAAATTGTATATAGATAAAGCAAAGTAAAGTTAGACTGCACCATTATCTCTCCATATCTGTCTATGTGCATGTTTCTCTGTTTCTAAAGTTAAAAAAAGGTTGGTGAAGTATAGTTTTAGAAGTGTAGGCTTAGGTATATTAGGGTAGAATAAGTTTTAGGTTTAGGGATACAGAAAAGGTTTAATAAGAAAGTCACCTAGGGTAAGAGTAGATTTTTCCCTTCTCAAAGTTGTATCCAAGACCTTGCAGCCACTGCAAACTTAGCTGTCATAGCATCTTCAGAAGCTTCAGAAAGCTTCAGCAGCAGAGCATGAGTGGCTGCCCCAGCCAGGCAACTGCAGTTAAGACCCTCGGGCCATCATGGCAGAAGCAGCGGACACTGAGAGTCAGCAGCAGGCAGAGGGGTTCTGCGTGCTTTCTGCTGTGAATAGTTTGAGGCTATGCTCAACCTTGACAAGCCTAGCAGCAGAGATGCCCACACCATGAGAGAGATGAACAGCAGGCAGGGCTTGCAGAGCACAGTAGAGACTTTGAATCCCAGTGGCTGGAGCTGAGAGGGATGTCCAGGAGAGTGAGCTGCTGTGGCAGCTATGTGAGAGACAAAGCTTCCAGAGAAAGATGCCCACAGGTAACACACCAGGAGGGCCAGGGAACAGTGCCTCTGACTTTTGAGTGTGTTCAGGGACACTGGGGTCCCTATGTAGGCCAGGCAGCATCCTCAAGAGCAGAACTGTGGCAGAGGTGGTGTGAGACTGAGGGAAGCTGCTGGTTGATGGGGCACCCAGGGCAGGATGAGCCCTTATGTGGAGAGAACAGAGGCGTTTTTGAAGTCCTCCCTGTAATTAAATGTAGAGGGTCTAAGTCCTCAGCAGCAGTGCTCCAGACTGAATGGCTGAGATGTACTGAAACTCAGGAAGGCCTGAACTCCCAGCAGCAGAGTAAGGTGAAGATGCCCTGAGGGAGGCAATCAGCTCTCGACAAGCAGGGGAGTCCATAGAGGCTTTCTGGACTCCAAGTGCTGCATGTTAAGACCACTGGAGCTGGGGTTCAGCAGTTGTAACTGGCTGTAGCTGGGTTTCCTCCTGGAGCCAGTGTTGCTGATTGAATGGCATGTAGTGGCAGGAGGAACCTTGAGCCTCTGTGGCATGAGGTGATGGAAAGCCTTAAGGTCTCAAGACACAGGAGTCTTGGCCAGTTGTGGGATATGCAGAGAAACTGAGACTCTGAAAGCTAGCAGCTAAAGCCATGAAGTTTCCATTTGCTGGCTCTAAGAAGGTCTCTTTCAAAGAGGATTCTGTACCAGCCAGCTATTATGATGCTAACTGTGGAGCTAATAGATTTTTGCCCTGGAGCAAAATTACCTAAGAGAAGGCTACAGACTGCAAAGCACAGCTGTAGCTGAGAGCAAAAGTGCAGAGGCTCTGGTTTGAAATTAATTGTTGCATTCAGGAGAACTGCAAAAATATTAGGTTGTGGGTTTCTTCATAGTTGGGACTTTAAGACTGGTATCAGAAAGCTTTCAATGGAACATTAAGACTTTTACCAGAACTGTCTTTTTGAGCTTTTCAGATTAAGAAATGGGATGGACAGGAGTGATTCAATTGCAAAGGGACAATTTTGATTTTACCCATATACATTATCAACTGTGATGACTTACAAATTGTTTTGTGCATGCTTTATCAATTTTGGTGACTCATGAACGGTTTGTATAGAAATGGAATTTAGGTTTTTTTTTTTTTTTATCCAGGCTCAATATGCAGCTTAAAAATTATAAAGAAAGGCGGAAGTTAATATTCCTCAGTCTATTTAATGTTTTTAAAAGTATTTTCTTGTCCCTTGAGTGGACTAATGTTAACTTGTGTTAATGTACCCTATGTTTTGTATAGTTCTATTAAGAGATTGCTTTTGGTTATTTGCTAAAGTTTATGATGTGTAAAGAGTTTCCATTTGGATATAAGTTTGTAAGAATCATAAATATGTATAGTAATATTCATACTAGAATTATATTAACCTATTGATATTAATGAGCCATGGTTTGGTGAAGCTAAGGGGGTCTTTATATTTGATGTTGTTGCATTAGGAGTTTATTGATTTATTTTATGTGATTGAATCAATAGTTTATTGATTTAAGCAAGGGCTTGTGCATCTAAGGCTGTTATAGATATCTTAGACCCATTCAAAAAGGACTTTCCATCTTGGTCATCCTCTGCTCCTTTACTGGGTGGTGTGGCAGCCATAGGGATTGCTGTGGTTGTTTCAGCTATTTGCAAGCTCTTAGTAGGAACCTGAGTCAGAGCTGAATTAAGCTCTGTACTTTCTCCTGCCAGATGGTCGTAGTCAGAGATGGGTAAAGTCCTTCTTGTTAGCTGCCAACCTAAGAGGAAGTATGCTTGATGGAAAGTATATTTCCATGATGGGTAAAGCTGGTTAGTGAAGAGGGATGACCTAAGATAGACACAGTTTATTGGAGGCGTCTGATGGGCCTTTTAAAATATTACAAAGGGGGAGTTGTAGAGACTCAAAGAGGTTTTCTAGTAAGAACTTACTCAGGGTCCGAGAATCTGAGCTTGCTTTATGCAGCAGGGATGAATAAGGGGATGATTCGAACATGGGTGTGGTTACCAGGCATTTGGAAGTGTCTACACTTGGCTGTGTGGTGTGCTTTGATCTAGCAAGGGGGAGGTCTTTTGCGCCACCCCTTGGCATTGTTATAAAAAAGCCCTTTTGAATAAATGGAAAAGACCATAGAGTATTGATCCAGGTCCTCCAAAAGCTATCCAGTGTTTCTGCCTTTTTCCTCTTTGCTATCTTTCTAATATTTTCTTATCCCTCTCTCCTCTTGATAGGAACCTTCAAAAAGGACGGACATGGACTCCCACAATTTATACTATAACCTCAGAAATGAAAGAAATAATTTAAATAAAGCATGTTCTGTTCTTACAGAGGTTCAGTTTTCAGCATCTATATAGCAGCTTACAACCATCTGTTACTCCAGATCTAGGGGATATAATTAATATCAGCCACACGTGTGGTGTATGTACATACATATAGGTAAACACTCACAAACATACAATAAAATTAATAAATTGTATAAAAGACTGTGTAAAAGGAATAGAAGGTGAAAATGAAGGGCAACTGCTAATAATGTGGGACATAGACCAGATTTACTATACATGATGGGATGGTACTAAATCCAAAAAGATCTTCTAGTGATTAGAGAGATCTGGGTTTTATTCTGTCTTTAAAGTCCCAGGATTATCATCATAATAACAGACTGAATGGCTCAGAACACTACAGAAATTTTCACTGTAACAGTTCTGCAGGCCACAAGTCTGGGATTGCTTTCTTGAGGCTCTGAGTGAAGATGCCATCAATGAGCATCTAGTGGCTGTTAAGGCTCTTCTTAGCTGAACACATATCACTCTAGCCCCCTCCCCACCCTTGTCTTCCCAGTCACCTCTATTTTCTTGGATTCCTTGTCCTCATCCCCTCTTCTTATTACACAATACTTATCATCAGAAATGAAGCACAATCAAGGACATCTTGGTTGAGATCCTCCGAATTTTTAGTTTTGTTACTTTTACATCTGCATGCCCCTGTGGAAGGAGTGCAGAGTTCAACCCAACAAATTCTATTTGAAGTAAAAAATCATTGTCAAGTACCATGTGGAGAGGTAAAAATTTTGCTTTTATTATTATTTTTTTGGATAAGAAGGAGAAGGAAAAAAGGAAGATCTTGGCAGTGAGATAAGAAGTCTGAAGATGGATGTGGAAGCAGGGGAGATGAGAAGCCTGATTTGGGATTAGGGCCAGCAGCTTTAAATAAGGCAATGATGGAAATATCTGTGCTGAAATGAGGACAGTAGCATACAAGAAACATCTTGGTTTCAGGCATAGCTGTCTATCATCACAGAGAGCTTGGTTGGATATCAGCCAGGAATCTTCCCTTTTATGTCTCTAATTCCTAACTTTGGGTCCTCCCATAGCCTCCTATTCTCCTGGATATGTTTTCTACTAAATGTTCAGAGTCATTGCTTTTAAAACCTTGTCCCATTCCATCCTCTGTAGAACACCCATAGGTCTTCATTCTTAACCATAAAAGGTTCCAGAAACTCCAGCTTCCTTTTGTAGCACATTGTACTTCTTGTAGGCTTTGAGGTTTCCAGTTTGCATTAGCTGTCTATGAGAAGCTGAGAGTGCCATAGGGAAGAAAGTAAAACCTTTTCTTTCTTTTTTTTTCCAAACTAGAAATTAGATGTTGGCAAGTTCTGGATTTTACTCTCTGGAAGGATTTCCAATAATACTTATGACACACTTCTTTTAGAAGAAGAAAAAGCACCCATATATAATCTGTAGATGCTGTGGACAAAATTTGCCCTCTATAATCTTTTAGTCCTTGCCAGATGCATGGAACCAGAATTGCAATTTGTAACTTGGTAAATAATTTCTTCTTTGATATCAAAATTGCAAACATCCAGATACAGGACCATTGAGACTTCTCATTCTTCTCCCCATCTGGTTAACTGGGTAGAAAAAACAGCTCTTTGTGGTGAACAGATTCTGAGTGTGCCACAGAAGTATGGATCTCCTATTTGCACACCCCCTCAAGGAATGGGTGCATTTTGTTTTTTTAAAGGCATTTTTCATGTGTATGTATATGTGTGAGTGTGTAACTGAGAAGAGGATGTCAGATACCCTGAAACTGTAGTTATAGGCAATTGTGATCCCGTGTGTGTATGTGTGCTGAGAACTGATGTTGGGTCTTCTGCAAAAGAACTGTAACTTTGAACACTGAGTCATCTTTTTAGCCTGAGTAAAACTATTTTTCACTTACAAGTGACATTTATCTTTCAGTTACAAGAAACATCTAATTCAAACTGGTGTAGCCAAGTAGAAAATTTCATGGGAAACTTAAGTATGAAACTAAGATAGTACAAGATCTTAAGCCAAAAGTGTCCCCATGGCTCTCTCTAGTCTCTCTTAGTTGTTTCTGTCTATATATACCATATTCACACACTTCTCATTTACCACATAGAACAAGAATGTGAGATCATTTCTCAGTTGATCTATTTTTGAACATAACCTGTGTTCTGTAGGGAGGTGATGGTAACTGGCAGGGTTGGAGTCACATGCCTTCACCCAGTGTTGTGAGTAGAGAAAGTTGGCCTTCCTGGGTCAGCAGAGCTTAGGAGTGCAAAAGCATGGTGTTTGCATGCGGAAACAGTGCTATAAAGTTTAAAAACAAAGGGTGAGAACAAAAGTGTGAGGTTCCAGCAGTCACAGGCAAATGTCCATTCACTGTGGGTAAATTATCCAGTCCTTAGTCCTGTTTCTTCATTTTTAAAGTGGGGATAATGATATTTGTACACTCCCCACTGAGTAACTGAGAAGATAAAGTGAGTTAATATGTGCAAAGTATATTATAACGGTGCCTAGTCATATCTCTATTAGCTTTAATATCTATTTATTTGCTTACAATGGGAGTTTTGTCTCTACTGAGTTTTATACAGACAGGTATCAAGCTGTTTTATTGAGGGGAAAGGTATTGCAAATTCATAACAATGCACATAGAACTGGAGAGCAAGCAGACATTTAAAAAGGGGATGAAGTAGAGTTAGGTTTCTACTGCTCATCACCGTCTTTATTTCAGCCCCTTGTCCAAACCATATATAATCACTCACTGGAGTTCTGAAGTATCTTCTGTGATCTCCTGGCTCATTACACTGTTCTCATAGTCCAACTCCCACATGGCAGTCCAAATACTCTGCTTAAAGCACAAATCTCTAGCTACTATCATCCAAGGCACCTTATCCCAGAATATACAAACACCACCTCCTAACCTTCTTACTGTCTACCTCTATACTACCTTTCCCTCCAGACTCTTGTCTTCACTCTGTGTCTCATACATTCCAAATTCATTGATATCTCCTTTTAAAATGTTCTTCCTTAGATCTCAAGTGGCTGCATCATTTGTACCTTCTTCTCAATTTGCATGTTATGTCCTACAGGAGACCTTTCCTGATCAACTAGATGAAGGGGTTTTCCTCTCCCTCATCATCAATTCTCTACATTAATTTTAACACTTCTACATTTCTTGCTATTTGTGTCATCTTTGCTTTCTAATATTTCCTCCAAAGGAAATGTCTAGGTGGTAACGAGGGAAAGATGTATTACCTAAGACAGAAAGGTAAGGATTTAACCTACTATTTGGAGCTGCCTTTCCACTAGGGTCATTTGTTTTTACCTAAAGGTTAGCTGAGCCTCTGAGAGAATGAACAGGAACTCTCTCCATCTGTGAGTCCAGGGAACAGAGAATATATTTCTGAAACACATGTTGGAGTCCTAAACACTGCACTATACTAGTAAGGGGGAAAGAAGAGAGCAGCTTGGTTTTGTTTTCTTCACCACCAAAACTGCATTGCAAGTCATTGTTAGCATCCAAGATGGTCTGTGGATGTAAATGCAAACTAGAGCAAAATGATATAATCCCCTAATCAAATTAGCTTTATTATTCTGTGAATGTAACTCATATAATGAAAACAAAAGAGGAATGTGAAGAGACGTGATTCCAACAACAAAGATTAATAAAGGAAAAGAACCCTAAGACAAAAAAAAAAAAAACTACTAACCAGAGTTTTAGGACCTAATCTCAGATACAAATTAAGAAACAAAACCCTTTGAGTTTGTTTGAATATAGAAAAATATCTAAGAATTCCAGCAGAGGCTAGGTGCCCATTACATAGGAACAAATGGACAGTCTAGAAATCAACACAAAATAGTTAAATTAAGAATTTAGTAGACTCAACAAGAGATTAGACTCATCTGAGGGAGGAATAACAGTACACACTGAAGAAGGATAGGTGGGATGCAGGGAGGTGAGTGTCAGCTGTAGAAGACTTCTTGAGTAGTTGCCATATGCTATGCTGCAGTTGGAGACAAGGAGAGCAGGGAAAGAACATTTAGGAAGGGATGTTAAACCATCAAGGGAAATAACAGTCAAATATCTTTAGAAACTTAAGAATGATAAAGAAAAAGAAACCTCCATTCAAGAACAAACAAAAAAAAATCTTAAAAGAAACAGTGATACTAGAAACCATTGGATAGCAAGTGTTAAAATAAACAACAAACTATTTCAATAAATGCAATAGAATATACTTTACTTTTCTTTTCAGACAGAACAAACCAAATACCGAGTGGAAAGTTGGAGATCCAGGAGGAAATGTGGAATGAAGGCAAAGAAGTACAATAGCAGATGTAAGAAAATATTGACTATAAAATAAAAAATGCATGCATATCATTTTGAGCTGAAGAATATCTGTAATTTAAATATATAACAATAATGATATAAATTGAACTAAGTGAAATTTAAATGTATGAGATTATTGGATTATTAAGAAAACATACAATTAATACTATACTTTGATATACCAGTGCAAATTACAATGTCTAGACTAGTGAAAGGGTAATTTAAAACTAATAGAAAGTAGAAATAGAATAAAATTAATGTATAAAATCAAGGGGAAAAAAGAACATTAATATTTATAAATTATCTTAATGTCATATTAAGTAAATCAGAACTCAACTTTATTTCACTTACAGTTCTTCTGAAACACCAAGGTTAAAAAATATTAACAGTGAAAAGATAGAAAAAGTATAACACACAAACATTGGCTAAAAGAAAATTTGCATTAGTATATTGATATCAAGAAATTAGCTTTCAAAGTAAAACTGCTTTAGTACCTTTAAAACAGTTTCCAATTTTAAAAAAAGTTAAATTGCATACAAATGTTTAAGGAAGCTACACTCTGTGTATCTGGGCTAACATAGTCTCAAAACACATAACACATATATTGGCAGGGTGGTTTTTTCCTTTTTTTATTAAGAAAATTTTTTCATTCATTTTACACATCAATCAAAGATCCCCTTATTCCCTCCTCCTGCTCCCCTAGTCTCCCCCTTCCAACCTACCTCCTCTCCCACCCACAAGAAGGCAAGGCCTCCCATGGGGAGTCACATTCAGTAGAGGAAAGTCCAAGCCTTTCCCCTGCCTCAAGACTGCATGAGGTGTCCCATCATAGGTAATGGGCTCCACAAAGCCTGCTCAAATTCCAGATGGATTCTGATCCTGCTGCTGGGGGCCTCCCAAGCAGATCAAGTACACAAATGTCTCACCATGTAGAGGGCCTAGTCCAGTCCCATGTAGGCTCCATAGTCATTGATCCAACTTTCATGAGTTTCCTCTAGTTTGGTTTGGTTGTCCTTGTATGTTTCCCCATCATGATCCTGACTGAGGTAACTCAGACTCAGAAGGACAAACATGGTATGTACCCACTCATAAGTGGATACTAGATATAAAGCAAAGGGTAATCAGGCAACACCCCACAACTCCAGAGAAGCTAACTAACAGGGAAGACCCAAAGAGAGACAAATGGATCACTGTGGGAAGGGGAAATAGATGAGATCTCCATGAGTAAACTGGGGATGAGGGGTGGGCAATGGAGGGTAGGAGATAGGAGATGAGAACGTAAGGGAATGGGATGGTTGAGCTGAAACAGGGAGTGGGGAATGCAATGAAAGAGATACCACGATAGAGAGAGATAACATGGGGATAGAGAGAAACCCAATGCTAGGTAATTTGCCAGGAATCCTCAAGGATGATCCCAACCTGGGCTACTAGCAATAGTGGAGAGAGTGACTGAATGGAACTGGCTTGCCCCAGAGATCAGACTGGTGAATACCCTGTCATTACAGAACTTTTCTCCAAAGACTTATGGGAGGAGATGCAGAAATCCACAGCCAATCACCAGACAGAGCTCCGGGAGTCCAGTCAAAGAGAGAAAGAAGAGGGATTCTATGAGCCAGTGTATTGGCAGGGTGTTAAGGAGAAACAGTTCTGAGATTTAGCCACAGATTTCTCAGTGATATATAGGAAAAGAGGAAAATATATCTTAAGGAAATAAATATACCACTGCTTACTTACACGGTGACTCACTTTGTGCTAAAGCATTGCAGCACATTTTAAAATCTTCTGTGTATTGTATGTCTCAATAAAATTAAAAACAAAGCAAAATAATTAGTATGAGACACTTTATACTAATTCTATCAATACTTAATTTTCAACTTAGAGGGTGTCCCATATATATGGCTGACCTCAAAATTTAAAAACTATACTATTCTACCTTATATTAGACTTCTCCCTTCCCCTGGCACAGGTCCACTTTCTGCACATCCATCCACACTGAAATCACAGGAACCACTAGTTCCTTCCATTTTCTTCACTCTGAGGATCCAGCAATCCTTAAGACTGTAGTGTTGACTCTGAATTTTTCTTTACCATTAACTAATTGTATGACTTTGATAAAGCAGTTCAATCTCTTTGGGCTTTAATTTCCTCTTCTATAAATGATGTAAAGAACATTTAGCTACCAAGGCTGTTGTAATAATTAAGATAAGGTGATGTATATGCATTTGTGTACTTGTGTAATTATCCATTTGTGCAAAAATCTGTAAGACAGATACATTTAGATCTGTTGTATTTTGCTTAATCTAACTGTTCAATATACAGCAGTACTTCACAGTTTGCTGGTATTTATGCAAAAACTCCCGCATTCATTAGGGTGCAGCTGTTTTCCACTCAGGCCTTCAAATGTATTTGCTTGTGCGGGGGGAAAGGTTTTAGTGGTTCATCTCAATCCTCAAGTTTTATGTGACCTGGGTTCTTTCCCCTAGTTCCCTCTACTTTAATGGTTCTCAATAACTGCTGTACACATGCTCACTTGTGGGATTTTATACAGCAAAAGATGACTGTGTCATAACTGTAGATTCTGGACACCCATGTTGATGTTGGTTGATGTTGTCTGTTTCTCTCTTTTGTGGTAAAGTCTCAACGTGTAGCCCAGATTGACCTTGAATTTACCAAGAACCCCCCAAGCCCTTTTAGTGGCAAATTACAGACAGGAATCACCAAACCCAGCTTAGATATCTACTCCTTACCAAAAACTTCAGAAAGTATGTCTGAACGAAAAACTAGAATTAAGTATTGCTATGATCTCAGCTTTTGTGAGGTGATCCCATGTGTACTTGGTTCCTCCAGAACCCACAGACCTTCATCCCCACATTATAGCCTTGATGTGAATTAGTATGGATGCAGGTCCATGCTCTTACATGCAGCTGCCTCTCCTTGAGTGGCTGGTAACTGCTCATACTTTCCAAGTACTTTTCTATTTTCTACATTCCCAGGGTCATTATATAATACTAAGGTCTACCAGTAAATTGCCAGCATACAATTGAATAGCTCTCACAAAGTTATATGATGTGTATATAGGGTTGACACAAAGAAAACAAGGTCATCCGCTATTGCAACTTTTTCCAGACATTGCCATACATCTTTTTAAATTTCAGGGACTTTCAGAGTCTTTGTATACTCTTTTTCCAAAATAAATTGATTAATTGATTCACTGCTTTTATAAGTTTTATAAAGCTAAGCACAGTATATATAAATTTATATGCAACAAATATATGAATTTGTTATTTTTCGAAGTTAAAACTGATGTAAAAATAGACAATTATTTAATAATTGATATTAGAGTAAATACTTAAGCACTTGAAAAAATTTAAAAAATATTCCTGGAGAGATGGCTTAGCCTTTAAAGGTTAGGCTCACAACCAAAAATAATATTCCTTTCATACTCAATATATATTGGAATATATTTTATAAAAACTTTAATATTGAATATGGTAGTTCTAGTTAGGGACAATTTTAAAGAATACAGTATATATCTCTGGCCATCTTAGAGAAAGAACAAACATATTGATCACGTAAAATACTAAAGAAATCTTCTCTGGCAAAAATCAATATATTCAACAATACAATGTCCCTAAGCCAAAATGTTTTTAAAGATAGAAGGTTCAGATATGAAAAATATGTACAGTACAATAGCCTGAGGGCTTTGACAGGCTCACATGCATATAACATTAATGTAATGAATAAAATATGAAAAATAAGATAATTTTTACTAATCCAATAGGCAAAAATAAAATCTGGATCTCCGCATAGGCAAACACCTATTGTCATTTCCTAGTGAACAAGCAAGTTGGTACATCTCCTGAGGGAAATTGGCAGTATGTATCAAAATTCAAAATGTCAATTTTGCCTGTGTAATTCTATTTATAATATTTTACCTGCTGATAACTAGCCAGCTAAAAACAACAAATACATAAAATATGAGCAAGATATTTAATAAAGAATGAGGAAACCTGTACTTTAATAAAGGATTGGTAAAAGTATGTTTGGACAATATAGAAAAAAGTAATAATTTTGCATAAATGGAAAATGTAGTTCAGTGGCAAGTTGAGGTGGTCTTTTTCCTTTTCATTATGCTGTAAATACTCCAGGTGGTTTTTAGTGTGTGGTAGTGTCAAATGAAGATTTTGTTGCAATGGATTTCTAGTGGATATTTTCTTTCCTTTTCAAATGACTGTATTTTATTATTTAGAAAATACAACAATTCTCTTTATATGAAAAAAGTATAGAGTTGCTGAAGTTTGGGTATTGGTTTCCTGAGTTTTCTGCCATGCTGGGAATAGCATATAAAACTTAGGATTTTACTCTGGCCAAGGGATACATTTAGCTCCTCAGCCTGGTGACAGCAGAGTTAAATTTCAGAGACTGACACACTCCTTGTGCTCACTTTCTAGAGAGAGAAAAACTAGGCCAAAGGGAAGGTAATCTAATACACTCTGACAGTCCTCTACGCAGTGAATATTACCTTAGGCATTTGATAGGCACACATAGTCATTTAGTATTGAGATTGTGGTCATCTTTACAAAACAGGTGTTGTATGAGCTGGAGAAAGAGGAGGGAACTCTTTGGGCATGTTGTCTCAAAATGAGAATTGATTTTCAGTAACTAACTAGGATCAAAATAGTCAAACTGCAATAGATTTTTTTCCCCAAAGGCTCATTATTACACCTTTTGCAAAGTGGCATGTGTTTTAGTTGGCAATTAAAGCTACCTGATGCACAATGGGGCATATGATTATATTTGTGAAGGAGAGCAGGTAGAATGTCTGAGAAAATTGCTTTTACTCTAGACTCCAGATCCTGCACAAGGCATGCATCATGGTAGAGCAACTGGGTTTGTTTAGTGGTATTTTAGACTAACCTGTTTATTTGATACATTTTTCTAATTGGTATTACTTTGCAAATGGATAAAAATGATAAAACATGACAGATTACCTCACTAATATTCAAAGACTTCTTGAAAGGGGATTAAGACACAATGGATGGGGTTCTTCCACCAAACCTCATGAGAATTACACAGGTTTCCTGTAACACATTAATGAATGTGTAAAGGACTGAAATTCAAGGTTTAAGATAATGTGGTTTTGCTTGAGTTTTATTGTCCATAAAAGACTATGAAGAGTTAAATAAGAAATTGCCTCAAATTATTTTTTGATTGAAACTTGCCACCTCTTCTGGTCTACCCTATAAACAGGGTAGTGGTGACCTTAGTTTTGCCTTCTAGCAGATACCTGAACCGGGATATTTCATCTGAACCAAAACAAAAAGCTCAGTTTTCCCCCCAGATTTTTGATATTGGCATACCTCCCATGATCATGCTGAGGATTAAGCAAGAAAAGTGATCAGGAAGATGTAAATCAAACAGGAATGAATTTCATTTTATCCTATAGTATTGGCAAAATTAAAAAGCCTAAGACAGTGCTTTTGAGCCTATATGGAAATAGTAACTCTCAAACACCGTTGCTGGGGCTATAAATTGGTACAAAACTTCTCAGAGCATTTTGGCAGTGTCTTTCCAATCTGCATCTCTTTCAATCCAACATGTCATTTCTTGGAATCTGCACTGCTGAATCCTCATATAACTAGGTAAGGACAGATGAACAGTGTGCTTATTGAAGCATTTTTAAGTAGAAAAGTAAATTAAGACCATTGAAACATTCATTACTAAAAATATTTAGATATATGAAGTACTAAGAAAATAGTTGAATATATTAAAGGAAAATCAAGCTATGGCATTCCATACAAGCCTTAGACACGTACATGCATTCATGTGCGCGCGTGCGCGTGCGCGCACACACACACACACACACACACACACACACACACACACACTCATGCATACACACACACTCCAATGTATGGCTTTGAAGTGTGGTTCAGGATGTACTATTGAAAGAATGGCTAGTTATAAAATAACACATAGAAGATGACATAATGTCTGTTGAGAGACAGATGAACGGAAGGAGGGGGGAAAGAAGACTAGGCAGGATGAGGAGGGGAGGAAGGGAACCCACCGCCTATTACCACCCATAATTAATCTTGTGCCATGCTATTATAGTAAGATCTTGGTGCATACTACTCTGCTCAGTTCTGTAAGGTTACTAGCTCTAATGAATATGTTGCTTAAGCTTTGTAGGCATAAGAAGGGTTGGAAAAGAACACAAACTTTAAAAGTGCAGGTCACTAGCAACCTCAACTTTCTCTCTTCAGAACTCCTTTTATCTCTCTTATTTTTTCCTTCATACTGCTCTCTCTCTCTCTCTGTATTTCTCATAGTTAATTTTGATGAACAATTACGATTCTGAGGCTTCTTTCTGCCTCCCCCTTCATCTACTCCCTGTTTCTGTTCAGAAAAGGACAGGCCTCCCATGGAGATCCACAAAGCATGGCTTATCAAGTTGTGGTTAGACTCAGCACCTCCCTCGTAGTAAGGCTG
Organism: Onychomys torridus; assembly: GCF_903995425.1. Lineage (NCBI taxonomy): Eukaryota > Metazoa > Chordata > Mammalia > Rodentia > Cricetidae > Onychomys > Onychomys torridus. The sequence continues at coordinate 15,499,477 of NC_050444.1, read as the reverse complement.
GGCAAGGCAACTCAGTATGAGGAGCAGGGTCCCAAAAGCCAGCAAAAGGTTTAGAGACAGCCCCTGCTCCCACTGTTAGGAGTCCCACAAGAAGATCGAGCTACACAGCCTTCAAACATATGTAGAGGGCCTATGTCAGTCCCATGCAAGCTCCCTGGTTATCGGTTCAGTCTCTGGGAGCTCCTTATAAGCCTAGGTTAGTTGATTCTGTGGGGTTTTTTGGGATTTTTTTGGAGGGGGTTGTTTTGTTTTTTGTTGTTGGTTTTTTTTGTTTTGTTTTGTTTTTGTGATGTCCTTGACTCCTCTGGCTCCTACAATCCTCCCTCCCTCTCTTCAGCAGTATTCCATGAGGTTGGCCTAACATTTGGCTGTGGGTATTTGTGTCTGTTTCCATCAGTTGCTATAAGAAGCTTCTCTGATAATTGGGGTACCCACCAATCTTCGAGTATAGCAGAATACCATTAGGCATCCTTACACTGACAATTTTTTCCCCAGTTCTTTTGGTTCTATCCTAGGTTTCTGGACCAGCCTCTGGGTCCTGGCATCCAGGCAGTGTCAGGTGTGGGGTCACTCTCCTGGCATGATCTCAGGCTGGATGAGTCATTGATGGGCCACGCAATCTCTGTGCCACCCTTACTCCAGCACATCTCATAGACAGGACAGACTGTAGGTCGAAGGTTATACGGCTGGGTTGGTATCCAAGTCCCTCCACTTGCCTGGTCACAGGAGATGGCCAGTATAGGATACATATACCCTATTGCTAGGAGTCTTATCTAGGGTCATCCTTGTAGATTGCTTGGAGTTTCCCTTGCACCAAGTTTCTATCTAAACCTGAAATGTGCCCCCTTTTCAGTCATCTATTTCCATTCTAAGTCCTCCCTTCATTTCCTATTGGGAAAGACCAAAGTCATTAGTAAGGCGGTTCTCACTGTCCATGCCCCAGCTGATGTAAGGTGTACTTGATAGGCAGAGGAAATATTTCAGAGATTTAAAAAAATGACTAGATGAGAATTCTACAGACCTTATGTGGCCCTTCTCTTTACTGCACTATTATATGCATGCTCCTCTCCTAGTCCTAATATCTCACCATTGCTGTAAGCTGATGAATTCCATACAATCTATGATGTAGCCCCAATGAATTTCAAAACTTCCCCTATGACAATCACTCTGCCTTAAACACTGCCACATGTAAGTATGTTATACTACTAGAGAATATATAATACATTATTATAAAAGATTATAGAACTGCCTCATTAATATCTAAGTATTGCATAATGATTGCTTGAGTGAAAAAATGAGGGTCAATTTTGTCTGATTCATATATTCATTAGGATGCACTGACTATCTGGAATAACAACGTAGATGTATTAGGATCCTACGTTGTACCAGGCCTTGCTAGAATCTCTGTGGAGAGTGTGAGATTATTGTTTTCAGATTGTTTTATTATCCTGTACTCTTTTCTCTTCTTTTGGCAATAATATCCTGGTCATCCTTTAAAGGATCTAAAACTATTCTTAAACTATTCCTGAACCTGGATGTAAACACATTGGCTCAAATTGGGCTCTCACACAGTAGTGATAGGTAGTAAAAGTTACAGCTGAACCCAGAATGTGACTCAGACTCAGGAAGAATCCTTTTGCTTCTTTACTTTTACTGGATTTGAACTTGGGAGAATGCAAAAATTTGTATCATTTTTACTCATGTTCATATGTGTGCACCTGTGTGTGACTTAGTGCATTTGAGTGCAAGTCCTTTTGGAGGCCAGAAGAAGGTGTCAGACCTCCAAGAGCTGGAGTTATAGGCAGCTGTGAGTGGACAGATCTGAGTATGGGAACTGAACTTGGGTGTTCTGCAAGGTTCTTAAACATTAAGTGATTTATCTAGCCCCCAAAGTTGGAAGAATTGAAATCAGGAGCTTCATGTGGGCTACTTGGTAGAACTTGAAGATGGGTCCAACAGAGCATGGAGGTAGAGATAGCTGGCACCTGGTCGTCGTAAGTCCTTGAGCTAGAACTGCAGAAAGCCAATAATGTCCCAAGAGTTTTCATCTATGGTCTAAAAAAAATCTCTTTATATTTTGAGCAGAATTGAGATTTCTGTGTGTGATCTGACTCTCAAAATTTGTAATATAATACATTATAGTGTTAAAAATAGTGTGCCAGTGCCATGACTGTAAGCATTGGGCAAGGGATTAAAATTACTGATTTTTTTTTTTATCAAGTTCCTTTAGTTACCAAAACAGAGTGAAAATGAAAGTGAGTATAAATGCTTAGGAATTCTCTTGTATGTGGAAGATGTGTCAAATGCATTCCAGTGGAGACATGCTCCTACATGGCATCACAATCCCGCAAAATCAGCACCATGGTTCCCACTGTGACCATGGTTCTTATTATAAATAGGTACAAATTGAACATTGCCTTGCAAATTTTTATTATTTCGATGCCATTAGTAATGTGTCCCCATAAGCAGCACTAGTAATTAAGGATGTCATCAAACTGCAGAGTTGGTAATACTGCTTTCTTCTGACCCATGAGGAATTTGCCACTCACTCACCTTGAATATTTGTTGCTATTTTGCACTTACTCACTGCCCTAATCAGAGTAATCACCACCATTATAATCAATATGAGATCATATTTGTTCACAGTATCGAATATTATCATTGCCTTTATACAATTAATACTTTGTTTTTCAAAGGGACCATATGTGCTCAGGATATTATCAAGGTATTTGCAATGATGTGATGAGCTGATATTTAAAGGTGTGCTGGATCAAGAACAGAGAGGGATAACAAGGAATAAAAGACCATGATAAATGAAGGCCACATGAGAATAGGAAGAAGCAAAGTGCTAGAAAGGTCCCCAGAAATCCATAAGTATACCTTCACTGTAGACTACTGGCAATGGTCAAGAGAAAGCCTGAACTGACTTACTCTGGTGATCGGATGGTCAAACACCCTAACTGTCATGCTAGAAATCTCATCCAATGACTGAGGGAAGTAGATGCAAAGACCCACAGCCAGGCCCCAGGTGGAGCTCCAGGAGTCCAATTGGTGAGGGATTGTATGAGCAAGAATTGTTGAGACCAAGACTGGAAAAAGCACAGGAACATATAGCCAAACAAATGGATACACATGAACTATGAACCAAGCTGTGGAGTCCCAAACTGGATCAGGCCCTCTGGATAAGTGAGACAGTTGATTAGCTTGAACTGTTTGGGAGGCCCCCAGGCAGTGAGATCTGGACCTGTCCTTAGTGCATGAACTAGCTGTTTGGAACCTGGGACTTATGCAGGGACACTTTGCTCAGCCTGGAAGGAGGGGACTGGACCTGCCTGGACTGAATCTACCAGAAGGTAGGGGGTGCGTGTGGGACGGGGAGAACAGGGGAACCCCTGGCTGATATGTAAAATTAAATTAAATTATAAAATAAAATAAAAAAGGAAGGAACAGGAACTCAATTTAGAGAGAATAAGTAACATCCTATGGCTGGACCAGTAGACAAGAGAGGCATAAATGTTTCCCATGTTGTCCAAGGCTTCTCTCCCTTCCTTCTACCTCCTCGCAGAGGCATCTTGTGGGCTGATGTGGACAACTAAGACAGTTTGAATAGTTCTGTATTTTTCCTGGTTCAAAAGAAACTCAATATATCCCAACATTTAGCAACTGCTTAGTTCTTAGCCATGCCTAATGCCTAAGTCATGAGATCTAAAATCATTTTAGTCTATGCATTGGTAGTACCTCAGTTTGATTTTTGAACGATTGGGACTTTCAAATAGAAGACACATTCCAAAGGTGATTTGATTTTAATTGCCCCATTGGAAAAGGAAACACTTTGGAACTAGAAAGGAAAATTTGGCACGTGGGAATTTTTAGCTGGTAAAAATTGGTGCTGAATTCTGGAGGACTCCATTATTAAGCACTGCACAGTGAGACTGCACCAAAATCCCACCACCCAGCATGTCTGCTGCTCACAGAAGCTCATTTCCATGTGGAGAGCTCCTGTTCTGCGATAACTGGGGGAGTCTACTTTTCCTCCTCTTCTTACCCTAAGGGTTGAATTCTCCAAACTGCCACACACAAAACACACATGTGCATGTGTATTCACACACAGCACACACAATGAAGAGAGGCTGGAAGAAACAATTTGTGTTCACAGGCTTAAGTTGTTCCCCCTGCCTCGGGGAACAAAAATTGAAGAAATAAATGACCCCGTGTTCACATATTCACCTTAAGATACAGGCAATTAAAAGTCTGAGAACTTTACCTATGTGATAAAATTGTATTTTAAACCCCCTCCTTGGAGTGGAGGACATTGGAAGAGTACCAAGATTTTCTTTCAAGAAACATCATATTAATATTCCAGCATATTTGAGATTTAACATTTCATATTCTTTCCTGCACACCTTTTATTGTTCCTATTTACAGTGCACCTGAAACACATTGTGTAATTGGCAGAGAGCCCAGATTTTCCATTTAGAAACAGTTTGATGATTTCACTTTTTCTTCTTCCTTTTTTCCCCCTAACAGCAGGTGCTCCACATTGTAAACAATGCCAGTCGCCATAATATTATTAGCTTTTGAATTTTTATTACATTCTTGCCTCCCTACATATTTTAAACTTCAGTGCAAGGAATTTTTGGCACTAGCTCAGCAAGCTTCTTATTTCATAAGAAAGATAGATTCTGGTGAATAGAGTGCTCCATTGTCATTTATAATTAGAAAGTGTAAGATTTACCTAATCATAAAATCACCCAATATTTTCAGGTTTGTTTCCAATTTTTGAGGCAATGCATTCACATCTGTCCTGAGCAGAACACTAATTCCCCTTCCACTTACATTAGTTTCACAAATGTTTAACCCTTGCCTGACCCAGTACCCATCTATAATTCTCCTCTAGCTAATTTTTGCAAAGGCTAGAGTTAAAAGCCAGCTTATTTTTCTTTAACATTTATAAAATGGCCAGAGTACAACATATTGATGTATTCAATTGAGTTGTTTTAGCAATCAATGTGTATCACTGCACGATCAATTTGCTTTCATCTGTCTTTGTGGGCTAAGGAGATAGCTAAGGTGATATAACTGGCAATGCTCATTGTCAAAGGCATCATTAAAGCCCCCGGCATGGTGACCCAACTCTCAGCACGCAAACAGTATTCTGCATACAGCAACTACTCAGTAAGTATTTCCTTACAAAACCCCACAGAAACCCGTAGGACTAGAACAATTCCCCATTGTTCTCAGGAGTTAAAAATTTATGTCCTACCATTCATTTAGGTTTTTTTTTTTTTTTTTTTTTTTTTTTTTTTTTTTTTTTTTGCAAATTTCTGAAGAAAGCAGTGAAGTCAAAATCAAAGGTGCTCTCAGGAAGACTGAACAGAGCAGTTCTAAATGAATTAGCCAGTTAGTTGATGCTGTGTGCAGACAAGACATGATTCCCAGCCTTGAAGCTGAAAATTCACATCATTTTCTTAAGGCAAATTTCATGACAACACTTAAGATAAACAATATTTAGTATTTTTCTTCATAGATTTTAAGGACCTTTCCATTAGCTGGCCAGGGTTGGAGGTGGGGGTGGGGTGGGGGTGGAATCCAGCTAGTCTGTTTCTACAGCTAAGCTCCTTCCCACTAACCTGCATTTAGAGCTACATTTTTTCCAGATCACTTCAATAAGTGAAAGCCCAACAGAGAGCAGATGCAATAGAAGAACAATAAAGGAAGAAAAGAATTAAAAATCCTTTGTTCCCCCTGCAGCACATCCATAAATCTATTAGCATTATTTCCCTTTCTTCTCCCTCTCTTTCTCCTTCCTTATTTATTTATTTATTTATTTACTTTTTTTTTTTGCATCCCAAGCCAGATCTCCAGTTCTCTGAAGCAACCCTTAATCAAGCTCCCCAAAGGCCTACGACTGCATGCAGCAATTTCTCCCCTGCTCTCAGCACAGATGTTTCACGCACATTCCATTACACCTACAAGCCATTACAGCTAATGGCTTATTCTGATGAAGAAAGCTGCTTTCTGCTCAGTGCAGCAAAGGGGAAAATTTCCTCCTGTACAGTTCGATCCTTGCAACAATGAAATGTGGGGGCAGGTGGCACAACAGAACTCTCTAATGTTAATTACATACTGTATTACCCCCAAATTTGGCTGGTCATTAATTATGCTAATTTACCTTGCTCAAAATTAGCACCATCAATGTGAACATTTGAGCAGATTATAGTAAAACGTAGTCTATCATGGTTGCTTGTACACCTGAACCTTCTGAGGCATCCCCAGAAAGACCATTGTTACTAGATAGAAAACCTTAAGGAGAAATGGTCGACACTAATACTTGGTCCCATTTGCAGAAAATATTCTAATTTCTTAGGAAGATAATATGAAGAGCCTAGTTCAAAGCATTTAAGGCATCCTGATTACATATGTCCTTTATTAATTGCTAGGTGTAGAAAAATTAGTCTAAAACAGGAAATATCAAGAACAACAAGGCAGCTATGTTTTTGGAGTGAACACAAATCACAGGTGTTATTTTGAAACAGAATGCAGGAACTGTGGAAAATAATGTTTTCTGGCAGTGCCTGGAGTTTTAGCACTATGGAGTGTAGTGATTTTCCTGTATGCATTTTTCATAGAGCCTTGATAAGGAGAGATGTGAATTGTCTTCAACAGCTCATGCAGTTAGAGATTATATTTTTTTTATTTATTGCTCTATTAAAAATTAACATGTCTCCCCTTCCAAGTAATGCCCAGATTTTTCCATATTGATTACAGGCTTAATAAAGTGTGTGAATCAGGTTAGGCTTATTTTTCCATATGAATTAAATAAGTACAATTGCATTTTGGCCTGGTGAAATTGATTGGATTTCAGAGGCAAATAGAATATCTTTTCTATGGAGTGAACAGTCTCCGTTTCCTCTTCAAGGCTGCTGTTTCCTTCTATCCATCTCCAAGAAGCCATCATCATATTAACATAGATGACAATCTGGCAAGGAGGTGCTGATCAAAGATAAATTTCACACTCGCACTTCGCATTTTCTAATTACACCATCTGTGTCAGACTCTTTCGTGGCAGTTCTGCCCAATCTGTCAAATGCTGCGTGCCTGTGGGAATGCAGAGGAGCTGAGAAGCCCGTCTTGTCTCCCCCCACCCTCCTGGCCGATCCATCACTCCCAATCGGAGCTGGGCAGAGATATTAGTCTAATTGGGGACAGGAATGAAAGTTCCAGGTTGCAGGGGAGATGAAGTGTTTGGGGAATGCAAGACATGAGATTGCAATTTGAATCAGATTACAGGGCCTGCCCTAGCTTGTTTGGGAGCAGACTGAGGACAAGCCATGCATGCAATATCAGGATGGGAGGGAGAGGGCAGGAGAAGGTTTTTAAAGAGAATCATGAATGAGAAGGTGTCTTCTTTCATTTCTCTGTTTCTTCGAGGCATATTAAGGATAAATGATTGTGAACAGGCACTGATGGGAAGCATTCATCCTTTTATTGTAAAAATAAGGAGTTAAATAGAATGACCCAACTGATAAGGCTAAATCTAATCTAATCAAGGCCAAGCAAATAAATCCAACAGTTCTACCTAAATAACAAAAATTAGTTCTTGGGGAATGCACTTGATACACTCAGACACAATAGACTAAAAACAAAAGTCATAGAAAGCTACTAGGACTTTAATAAAAAAGTTTTCAAATGTGTAGTAAAGTCAATTCCACTTTGATCTCTTCTGTATTAATTTAGGGTGACAAAGTCCATGAAATATCAAAGAAAAATGAAATGATTGTCCTTTGAAACCAGTACCATAGCATAGCTATTTCTAGTTATTGATTTATTCTGCCCCAGGTTGCTGCCTTTAAGTCATGTTGCAGCTGATGCCAAGGTAAGTGAATAAATGTAATAAATAATTTTAACTCTTCAATGGTGCACACTCATTTGCGTTTACTCAAAAATTGGTGTGCTATCAAACCAAAATTCCCTTCTCTCCTCTCTTCCTCAATAGTGCTGTTTTTGTTGCCTTTGAGGAATCTGCAATCAGTTTTCCCCCACACATTCTCTATTGAGAAAGTTGAGGATGAAAAGAAAACAGAAAATTAAGAAGAGTTAGAACATTTGACTGCAGAATGAGTCCTGTCATTTTTCTGATTCTGTTTCCTGTGAAGTTCACACCTCCCGCTTGGTAAATCTGAGGCACATATGAAAGCATTGTGAAGATTCTAAAGCATCCTGATCTCTAATGTCATATTACCTATACCTTTGTTTATACCTTGTCTTGAATGAGGTGATATTTCAAGTATGTGTTTAATAATACTTTATTTGAAGAATTTCACTCCCGATACACTACCTCAGTGTCCTGATGCTGAGGTAGGACCTCTTTGCTCTCATTTGTCCCATAGGAAGTCACCGCATGAACAAAAGGGTTTCAGCATTATTGTTTGTCTTTCACATTGTACGTGGTTACAATTTTATTGTTGAACTCTTATTAACAGCGTTAGTAAGTACTATTGGTAAATCTGATCCTCGTACAGGAAAGAAGGTCTTTTTGGGTCAGTGAATAAGCCCAAGCTGGTAGCACTGACATGATCCCACTTGTGAGAATAAAGATTCCTAATAACATGGCCCTTTAGTAGTTTCCTGCTTCTGCAAAATCAGAATTTTATAAAACAATCTATAGTTTTGCTTAGACTCTAGAAGTTTTCCTGGACACAGTAACTTAATCAGTTCCTGGAGGATCTCACTGTGAAGAAAAAAATGAATCTTTGTTGAAGACAGTGTCTTCTCCAACCATGACAATAAATTTATGTGAATAGTGACTGCATACTGAGTATATGGAAAACTATCAGGAGGTTGTTTTTAGCTATGTGCTTTCATTGTTTTTATGTATTTCCTACACACACATACAGAGAGAGAGAGATAGACAGGAAAAAACGAGAGAGAAAGGACAATAAATGAGAAAATAATAACTCAGAGACTGATACACTAAGTATACACAAAAAGACATGTTCTACTGAGTAGAGAGTGGAAAAGAAAATTCTAAGCAGCATTCAGTCCTGGGAGTTGTTACTTCCAATGTTAAGGAAGAGTCCTTCATCTCAAACCCTTTGATTGAACTAAGCCTGGATATTGATGAGGGATCCACATAGTAAATCCATTAAATTACTTAATCACTCCACTTGCTTCATTCAGTTTTGAATGACCCTGGATATCAGCAGAAGCAGATGAATTTTTATTTTCTTATTGCCATGCAATGGTCTCCAATGCCTAAAGCCTGTCTGGCGTCCGCTTTATTCACAGGAATTCTTATGCATAGATCATTCACGTATTTAAGAGAGTGAAATGACTAATTCAAATATTATTTGTGGATCTATCCATCTTTGGAGTCTGGACTTCTCTCCATAGGTCATAAGACAGGTAACTACACAAGTCCTGATGTGATGCGTAAACTTCAGATACGTAGTTGCATTGTTGGGATGTTTTGTACAACTGGATTTATAAGAACAATTTTCCTCTTCAGGTATGTTAGTTAGATGTTTAAGTTTTACGGTATTTAAAAATAGTTTGCAATTTTTTAAATGATATTAAAAATGATTTTTGGAGAGTTCACTATAAGTTTCTCTACAAACAGGTGCCAAGTGTGCAATTATTTACTTCTCTAAACCACAGGTAAAAGAAAATAGTTCAGTATTTTGAAGAAACAAAAGAGTGAGATACTTGGAGGATACCAATAAGTTTCTTGATCACTTCTAGTCCTTTCCACGGTTCAGCTTCTACCTCATCACCCACTGCCATGGCATGTCTCTTTTAAGCATCTCAAACCAAAAATGAACTAATCATGTCACATATATGCAATCCAGTCTAAGGGATCTTGCATCCTTATTTAAGTAATGCATCTATGCATAAATATTTAAGAATAAAGATTTTGGGGACTCACTGGCTCAGTAAAACTCAACAACTTTAAGAATAATATTTACAGAAAAATGAAAGTAACATTTTGGACCAATATTCAGAGAGTTGTCTTCCAGATAAGACACTAGGATGGGGAAACTGCAGTTTCACCTCCAACATCCTGGAAACAAAATGCGGAACAGCCTGGTTGCCAGCTCTGTTAGCCTTGATCCTTGGCCAATCCTACTCTGGTAAGCTTTATTTCACACCTCATTTAGAGCATGCTTGGAGGAGCACCCAAAGATTTGAGAGCAGGCTCAAGGCTTATCTCGCCTCTCCAGACATCAGCAGTGTGAAACACGGGACTTTTAAAAATAATGTTTCCAGCTCTTCCTGCTTCTGGTCAAGCTGAACACTCTACAGAGGTGGTTGTTCTGGTGGAATCATTGGCACTTCCTGCTGTAGGCACTGTCAGAATATACAGAGTGTCATGGAGGCTGAAATGGAAAAGTCTCAAATGAGGACAACAACAAGCCCCTGCCTCCTACACAGAGCCACCAGTGTGACAGTTCTCAGGAACTGTGCGTGGGGCCAGCTTCCTCAGTGACACAGCCAGACTCCAGCCAAATGCCCCAAATTCATTCTTAGCACAAAACCTTGATGTCAGTGTATAGAGGCATCTTCAGAGTGCCACAGTAAGTGACTTCTGCTTTTGATCAATCATTGGGTCTTAAAATTATCATCCCTCACAACTAAAGGTTTTGCTTACCATAAATAAACAGGATGGGTTAAAATAATTATAAATATAATAAATCTATATAGTACTGTTAAACAGATGATATTGGAGTAAAACATAAAGATAAAATTTTTCTGTGAAGTAAGAAAATATCAAAGAGCTGCTCACTAACTGGATTTAAGCATGGAAGTAAAGTTTTCGACATTGGTAAAACAGGTGAGTGGAATGTGCTGATTATTATTAGCTGCTTGAAGAATGCTTGCTACTCACTCACACTCATAGATTCACACTCACACACACACTCACACACATACACACTCATACTCACACACACATCAGAATTTTTGTGTTTTCTGAGATATTGAACATAATTTTGCCAATTACAGACATTTTGTTTGAAAATTCTACTATTTCATGCTTTGGGTATTCATAACTTAAAAATTCATTGTTTTATAAAGCAATTGACATGTGCAAAAATTGGTTAGGAATATTGTCATATGTAACATTTCCTTCACGGCTCTTTTTATGAAGACTATTTCTGAGACTGACTCAGATTCTATTTCCATCACTTGGGTGAATGTGCCACTTGGGTAGGAAGCTAAAGAAGGAAAGTTTTAGCAAGAGAAAGTGTGAGCAAATATCCTCAATGCCAGCATCAGCACAGTGTGGCTTCACCCACAGGTGGCAAGTTCTGAAGCATCTCAAGTCATTCCTTATAGACACTCAGTCCATCACCTGAGTTGTGCAAAGCTCAGAGTCTTGGCCTTGAGAATAGTAGGGTTGATTTTTTGGTTTTTGTTTGTTTTGTTTTGTTTTGTGGCTAGAGGGAAAACAATACTTGAATTATTATGAACAATAATTTACAGTCTATATCACATTAAGCATATAACATCTGAAATTAAGATTTTCTCTGAATAGGTCTCCTTTCACTTGAAGTTTTAAATTTTTTCATTTATTTATTTTGTTTGAGTGTGTATGTTTATGTGGGCATGCATATGCCACAGTGTGAATGTGGAGGTAGAGAACAGCTTGCTGGAATTGGTTCTCTCCTGGGGATCAAACTGGCTTTTCCAGCTTTGTATCAATGTCTTTATTGACTGAGACATCTCACCAACTCATCTAAAAGGTTTTTAAATTTTTATTTATAAAACTTTGTCTATTTAAAGCCCAGAGTACCCAAACTATTAGACTCCAAGATATGAATTTAAGATTCAGATAAAAGTCTATAGACCCAGTAGCTAGCTGGAAGGCATCCTTTCAGAACAGTTGAACCCAACACTATGTAAGCGAGCAGGGCACCATGGGCAAGGGAAATGTTTCTCACACTCAGATTAATGTTAGGCCTCATACAACTAGAGTTCATTAACAGTTTTAAATCAGTTTTTGAGATGTGAAATTGCTACTTGCTGACAACATAAGATCTCAAACTGGGTAAGACAGGGCTTCATGCTAGGCAAGCATTCTACCACAAAGCCGACTCCCAGTGGAAACTTGGTATCTATGATACAATTAACAGATACCACTTATTTGCCTTTTCAAGTCATTTAAGTCAAAGAACTTTTTCATACATTCAAGTCTTTTTAGTTGTACAGAGATATAATCAGTCTTGGAGTTTGGTAAACCTTGCTCTGTTGTTTTTATCATACACAAATCCATTCTGAAACAACACAGTGGTTAGTCTTGTACGGTCACACTATTGTCATTCTGCCTGAGGTCCAATAAACTTTAACGTGGAAAACAAACAAAAAACAAAGAGGGTAAGAGGTATAGAGTTGTAATAATCAGTGGTGGGCAGGCCTTACCCCTTCTTTGGGGGGCAGCCTCAGAAAAGTTATTTAGCTTCTGTCTGATCTTCATTTCTGGCTCTATCAGCACAGTGATACTTAGCTTCACAGGTTTGAATGAAACCTTAATAAGAAAAATCCACACACTTTCAGGCAAGAGTGTATAGAATCATATGTACTACTTAATATCTAGGCATGCTAAAGAGCCAGGGGATGCTCTTTCAGATCTGCTCCTCCTTCCTTCTTTTGGATATGAGCTAGAGTATTTTACTATGAGTGCAGCTCTTGATGTGCTGCTGAAGGGCCTTTCTAGTTAGTAGATTCCAAGTAGAGTCCCTATGACTCATAACTGTAGGAAGAGTAACTTTCTCATTTTTCATACTGTATCTTGCAGTTCTTAGTGTGGTGGACCTAGGTGTAAGACAGGGACACACACACACACACACACACACACACACACACACACACACACATTTTGGGTATATTTTTGTTAAAATTTCTTCCCCATGAAAATTGCTTTTCTACAAGTTAGCATCTGGTTAGGATTAAGGGTTTTGTATCTTTTGATGACTGAAGAGGCATCCTCTCTTCCATTCCTGCTTATGAATCCTTGTTATCACCACAGCACATGGGATACCCTTGTCTCAGAGGCAAAAGAACCACATACAAAATGACACAGAATATAGGTAAATTCCATTTACTATTTTAAAAGCATTCTCATTGGGATGTTTTTATTATACCATTCACCACCAATTTCAGTGACATCTAGGAGAATGATCAGGTTTGACTGGGTATCAAAGCATCAAAAACATCTATATAGCAAGACTATGAACTTCATCAGGAAACTGCTCTGGGCAACAGGTTTGAAAAAATATGTAGCACTTACTAAGGTAGAGAACTCCCTATCACCACCAAGTGATAGATCCTTAGCTTGCCAAGAGGTGACAGGAGATAGGCATGGAACCCATCATTACGAATCCCTAGCTACAGAGAAAGCAGGAATCTAGCCAATCAAGAGTGACCACTTTCTCCTAAGTGCAGTTAAATGCTGTCTGGCTATGAGTTCACTACCCTGAATTAACCTATGGCTAGCTGGGTTCATGACAACTACTTAAGATTCTACTTGTTGGTTCTAAAGGCTGTCTCATTTCTTTTGGTTACCACACACACCTGACAGTTCACAACCATCCCTTTCCTCGTGTCTTAAACTTTTGCCTTTTGATTCTGAACTAAAGCCAAGCATCACTTTGATGGCTCTTTTCTGTTGCATGACTGTCTTCTTAGTTGTCCTCTTTGCAGGTATTTTTATTTTATGTCTATCGCAGCTCTGCTCACATGACTATCGATGTACCACATGCATGTCTGGTGCCAGAGGAAGCCAGAAGAAGGTGTCAGATCCCTTGAAACTGGAGTTACTGAGGGTTGTGAGCCACCATGTAGGTCCTGGGCATCGGGCCCAGGTCCTCTGGAAGAGAAGCCAGTGCTAAGCCACCTTTCCAGGCCTGCTTCTTTTCTTTTAAAAAATGACTTTTAACTTACAGTTTATTTATGCAATTATGTGTGTTGGTATGTCTGTGTGTGGGTGTGTAGGCATGTGACAGTGAACAGTGAGGTCAGAAGACAACTCTGCAGTAACCAGTTCTCACTTTCTGTCGTGGGAGTTCTGAGGTTCTAACTCAGACCATCAGCAGCTCTAGGCAACTGGGATTGGTCTCTGTGCTTTTCCTCAAAGAAAACTGAGGCGCAGCAAGATTAGATGTTGTGTTAGGAGCTTCAAATCTACTTTTTTGATATAAAGCAACTTGTGTTACGTCCTACAACTTTTTTATACCATGGTAGAAGACACCCAAGAGCTATGTTGTTCTGCTTGTCAAACAAAATGAAACAAACAAGAAAACAAAAACAAAGTAACAAAAACCCAGTGACTTAAACATGGTCCCTGTCTTTTCATCTGAATCCCTGTGCCTCCATACTCTGTTTTTGAGGCCTTGCTTTCCTTTTATATCCACACCTCTATAACTCTTTCCTACCAAGAGCGGGGAAAGGCAGGTGAGACGGACAAGGCCCTTCCCTCTGTGACTTTGTCACCAGTTACAGAGGGTGAGACATAGGACAGCAGTGCTAGCTCCAAGGTAAGGCATCAGTAAATGGACTTGAGTGGAGACCAGAGCATGCCAACCCACCAGTAGCAGGCCTAGTAGAGAAACCCATCTTCTTCCAAAAGCCAATTAAAAAAGCTTCCGCATTGCACAGGAGCTGGAGTGGAGAGTGTTCAGTGTTCATTGCTCATTACTATTTGGACAATAGCATCCTCTTCAACCTCAGGCTTGCCTCTTCTGGAAGCACTCATTAATATCACAAGTCATCTTCATTCAGAGCAAGCAAAGCTTTTCATCATTTCTGCTATTAGTAAGTCCTCTCTTTATTCTGAGTATTTGTTGAGCTCACTATGTTACTCTTAGCTGCCCTACCCGTGTGTGTGTGTGTGTGTGTGTGTGTGTGTGTGTGTGTGCGCACGTGTGTGTGTGTGTGTGTGTGTGTGTGTGCATGTGCACACGTGTGTGATGGGGCTGAAGTCAGGCTTTGAGACATGCAAGCAGTCTTGATGCATGCAGCTATAAAAAATCATTCAGGCATCTATTTTCAAGTGATTGTCCTTTTTATTACATTTCAAAGTAGAGTGAGCTTAGGAGTAGAGGAATGGTAAGAGACTTTCTGCAGCCCTAGGAAAAAAGCATTTCTTCATATTTTAATGCCTAGACTGGCAGTCAAAATAGTATAAATTGCTGATTTGACATCTTTCTATGTTCCTATTAATTAACAATATTGTCAAAGGAGAGAGAAAGTTATGCAATACATAATGCCAAGCATGAAACAGGTTAAATTTATTTGAATTGTATCTGAGGCCAAGAAAGTCAAGGGTGAGGAGGACTTTGTTGGAGAACCTTCAATCATAAATGGGGTAAATCTGAGTTAATGATGAAGTGATATAAGCAATGACATCACACAATGACATGAAATCTAATAAGGAAGGCAATACTGTTTTTTAAAATTTTACCTTTTGTCAAGGACCCCAGTCATCAGATTGCTGGTAACGTATACACACATGATTCTTTTAATGTTTTTTTAAATAGAAACTTCAGTTTATGTAGTCCTAGGCATTTGAAGTGTAATTTCTGTCTTCTGAGAAGATTTCTTTTCAGATATGCATTGTTTATTGGTGTTTTTTTTTTTCCTCAGAGAGAAAAGTATTCATAAAAAAACTGTCCTCTCTAGTCTCCACATCAAACTCTGTTGAGGAAATCCTCTCAGAGCCAACTGGTCTCAGAATCTAGCCTTTCTTTCTTTCTTTCTTTCTTTCTTTCTTTCTTTCTTTCTTTCTTTCTTCCTTTCTTTCTTTCTTCTCTCTCTCTCTCTCTCTCTCTCTCTCTCTCTTTCTTTCTTTCTTTCTTTCGCTTTTGGTAGATGTCATCCTGGGCATTGTAAATCATGTATGTGTACTATATAATTATTTTGTCCGTGGATTTATGCAACTCTGTTGCATATTTCATTACTTTTTCTTGGTCTACTTATTAAAACTCCATTTTACATGTCTAATAGTGCAATTCAGATTGTACCAAATATGAAACTGGCATACAGGCATAGGGAAATGATGCTTGAGCAATTTACCAGAGTCACTGAAGGACAGGAGAATTACCTTTCTTTTGTAATGAGCTGTGGAGGGTGGCTCGAGCTGCTTTTTCACATTCTTGATTCCTCTATCCACCTTTCTTTTAAAATCTGAAATCCCTACCAGGTGGTGGTAGAAACCTGATTCTTCCCACCATGCCCTTATCCAAGGCAAGATGGAGGTTAAAGAAGGGTGAGGGGCCCTTCTTGGTTTGCAGGAAATCCTAACCCCTGTGGGATGCTGTTCAGAATCCAAACAGGGTTCAGAACATAAACATTCCACGTAATTTGTTGTTTCCATACATCATTTGCCTCATAAAAAAAAAAAAAAGAGCTGAAAAAATTTAATGTGTGACTACAGTGACAGAGAGTGGGTGCCAACAGCTCTCTGGATGGCTTTTTATCTCATTCCCTTAGTGAAAACAGTTAACTAGGCACTGGTGAGAGATTCTGTAACTGCGCAACACAAAGCTGGCGCCAGCGCCAAGTGTGGCGTGCCAGATGTGCGAATCCATCCTGAGCGCGGCATCCGCAGCCCCACAGCTCGCCATAGCCATTAATCTGGAGACCTCTGGGAGTTCCGGGGAGCGCTGTAAAACCCGGCCCCTGCCAAGGCTGCATCAGATAAAGCCATCAATGCATTGTAAAAAAGACACAAAACCTATTTCATGGGCGGCGCTGATCAAGCAATTACAATCATTGACTACATTAAGCAAAGAAACAGCGGGGTGCCCTATAAAATTGACTGCCAACTTGAATAATCAATAGACTCCATGTAGAGTAAATTAAATAACTGAAAAACTATTTGGAAACGCTGAAGTTAAAAAGCCAATCAGTAATCCCTCACCCATGGCAAAACAATCCTGCTTCCAAAGATTCTTTGGTTTGCTTGAAATTTTTATCCCTGGGAAAACCTGAAGGAGTGTGCAGGGGGGAGAGAATATTCTTCAACCTCCTTTTCCCTCTTTCCTAACGTCTTTCAATCTGAACATGTTTATCATCGATCAGCGTTCTCTTCCTGTCACCTGTAACGGAGTACACACCCAAATCAGGGAGGTTTTGACCAAAGATTACCATTCAAAGGGAAAAATTAAGGATTAATAGAGTTTACAGTTTAATCGGAGACTAGTAATCACAAGACTTTATCTTATGCATGTAAAATAATTTACAAGATAAGTGTCTTTGATTTTTTTTTTCATAAGATAAGGCCATACATGCAGAGAGAAGGCTATGTACAAGCTTTTTGGAGACTGTCACTGATTTACCTGGTCTTCATAAACTCCCCTAGAGGGTTTTCGAGGAAATGAGAACCAAGGTAAAATTTTACATTTCCTTCTTGCTCTACTGGAAAGTAACAAAATATATATACAAAAATAAGCACTAATTTATATTTCATGTTATTGATGCCATAAAAAGTTTGCATTGTTTTTCAAGGAATTATGTATACACATGCATATTTATTTATTTTGTTTCAGGCTAGAGAAAACACAATTTCACAGGCAGTTTCTTTATTGTATTATTAGAAAATGAAGAATAAAAATAGATGGAAATGTGAAAATGATTTTTCTTCACAAATAAATGTGCATATGCACACACACACACACACACACACACACAGATTTGACAAATTTTCTTTGATTACAGTGTAATGATAGCGATTTCAGATCTCAGAAGTAAACTTATTAGTTAGTAACATATCTGGACATAACATGTATACAAAAGTAGAAATATTACTAGTATTTATATGTGCTTACAATAATATTTTTCCACAAAGAGAGTTTTTTTTAAGCATTATATCAGAGACAATAGAATTTTCTTTGTAGTCAAGCCTGTTTCTGAAAACAATATAATACGTAATAATACAAAGACACCCAGGGCACTGATGAATACATCATTAAGCAAGCATTACTGCTGTTTTCACTGAACACAAGATCACCCTGATATTAAGATGATTTGCATATTAACAAAAATAATTTTGAGGTGTTTTTAATGTGGCATTTGAATTAACTCTTCATAACATGCCCGTTCTCTGGAGCCAGACTAGAGAATAAATTGCAGGGTGAATATGGAACTAATTGTCACCAGCAGGGCTTCTGAACCTAGGTAACTAGAAAATATTTTAGTAGTATTACCTTCAACATGTTGATGTGTTTTATAGAGCTACCTACAGAGGAACACAACAAATTAGTTGTCAATAAACAGCTTGCCTTACCATTTCTACCTCCTTTCCTATTAAATCTAATGGAGACAAAACTCTCTGAAATGGTGGCTTTAATGAGCAAACTTTATTTTAAAAAACTGCACTGGAAAAGGGGAAATATGATGAACTAAAAATGATTATATGTCACAATAAAATTCTCCAACTTGTCAGCTGATGAGATGATAATGTTGCCTATAAAAGCAGAAAGAGCCAAGTGCTGCTGAGACCCTGATAAAATGTCTTATTGAAATCTATTGTATTTACTTCTTATTAGATTCTGAACTCAAATAGATCTTGATTGTTGAGAGCTTGGATATTTAAAAGCTTGAAGATCATCAATTACATTACTCATAATTTCCACATCTGCCTTCTCCACTGTAATTCAGAGGGAGAGAAAGACTCTTTTAACAGTCTTCCTGCAACTTGATTACTGGGAGACTCCGTTACAATGTGCACTTGAAATGCTGTTACGACGTGAACTTCACTGCAATTTTCCATTTTATGGAACTACTCCTACATGGATAGCTTTGGGTAATAATTGAAATAAAATGCTAAGAGTTCTGCCAAACCAAGAGGGAGAAATGGAGGGTCACCCTACACCTGGAGCCCTGCAGGGCTAAAAGAAGCCTCCCTTTTAGAGCTACCCTGTTTTCCTGCCTGCTAAGAGTAGCTTTCTGGGAGCTAATATGCATCTTGACTTAAACAAAACAATAATTTAAATGGGCATTATGTAATTGAAGAGGAGATTGGTTAAGTTTATGTTGGGTAGAAGCATGCTATAGGGGTTAGGGACTGGGAGAATTCCTGCTGCCAAGATGTTGCCAGATAATGCTTGCTCACAGCATCCTGGTGGAGGGAACAACTTGGGGTTAGTTTCCAGTTCCCTGTAGGGCTGCAATGTTTGCACTGTTCAGGTGCTTGAATAGAAACAACTTAAACTATAACTGCTTACCTTCCCCAGAGTAGCTACTAACATGACATTATACACACATAGGAATGTTTATGTATCTCACTGGGTCTCACCAGAGCCAACGAACAGGATGAGGCAGGACCCATGGTTTAAGTAGATATGCCAGAGCCTGGGGAGATGGCTCAGTGGGCAAAATGTATGCTGCATATGCATGAGAACTGAGTTTATAATTCCAGCAATCATGTAAAAAAGCCAGGTGCATGGTAGCATGAGCCTATAATCTCATCGGTGGGAAGGCAGAGATAGGGAATGCCTAGAGCTTGTTGGCCAACCAGCCCGGCCCAACCAGGGAGCTCCAGGTTCAGCAAGGAACCTTTGTTTGAAAAATGAGGAGGAGAGTAACTGAGAAAGACATCCAGCATTGAACTCTGGCCTCCACAGGCAAGCACATGCAGGAGGAAGGGGGGATACAAGCATGTGCACATGCAGACACACATGTATCTTACCATCACACATACACACACACACACACACACACACACACACACACACACACACATACACAGGAAAGGAGTAGGAGTCCCAGGTCCAACTAATGGTGAAGATTATTACATATTTGTTCCGTTACCAGGGTGGCTTTCTTAATACTCATGTGTTCTCTTTCACATGCACACAGGTGCTCTTTGCCTGTGGTTCTCACACACAGAGAAATATGAGGTGCAAAAAGGACATAGCAAATCTTAAGAAGAGGGTGGGATGCGAGAAGGCTGAAGATACCTAGCAATGCTTCTTCCTGGGGACAAGAAGTCCCTGCACAGTAATGCTCCTGTGGGGGACAGCTTTTTAGTTTAAACTGTCTTTATTTCAGTGAAGAGTCAGTCCTGAATCACAACCTGAGAAAATAGAATCTTGTCATCCACCTTATCCACCCACCCCGCCTCCACTTCCTAACACACAGAAATATGTGTTCATTCACAACCTGAGGAAACAGAACCTTACCATACATCCTAACATGAACAAGCGTGTGCTTGCTCTTGACAATCACTATAGAATCCGGGGAATTCTGTGACTTGTTCATCAGTATTTAATCTCTACTATGTTTTTTAAATTTTATACAATTCCATCTCTTTCCATTATGAATTGGTGTTATAACCAATGCAATGACAACAGTTTAATTAAATAAACCTTCATTGATTATGTAAACTAACTTTCAAATTTTGACCAAATTTGATTTGGCATACCTTATTTTATTATAAATCATATTTACTTTATTCTAGAGTTCACTGCTTATTTTAATAGTATGTGATGACTTTCATTCAAAAAATCACTCATATAGTGATCACTGAATTACTCTCCATGTCCTGTGAACTGAATTGTTTCACAGAAAATATAGATAAATCTTATTTAGACTGAAATATTTTTAAAAGAGAAAGTCTTAATTATGAGGCAATGAAGCCATTTGCAAGAGATTGTCCACACCAAACCACAACTTTCCTCTTAAGGGAAATAAGAGGTAGTTTATTCTGGAGGCAAATATAAGTAACTTAGCCTGGAAAATGGATTCAGATTGCCCTAACATGTTGATGGTTTCATGAACTTTTATGATTATAGAGCAAAACATCTGGATCTGCAATATTCTAACTCTCCACAATGACTGAATTTTATTTTATGTTTTAACAAAATAAATACAACAAGACAAAAGTCATCATATCAATCAAAGTTGGGCTAGACAAGTCAACAGAAAAATAAAAGAGCCCTAAGAGAGGACATAAGAAGCAGAGGTTCACTTGTTCACACATTCAGGATTCCCACAAAAATACTGAACAATTGAAACTTTTGTATATATGCAGAAGACCTGAAACAGACCTGTGTAGTCCCTATGATTCCAGCTTCACTCTCTGAGAGTTCATATGAGCTTTGTTCTGTTGTTATAGAGGAGCTTGTTCTCCTGGTGTCCTCCACCCTCTCTGCCAATGCCCTTCTGCCTCCTCCTCTGTGTGCTTCCCTGAGCTCTAAGGAGAGGGATTTGATGTAGACATCTCTTTTAGAGCTGTACATTCCAAGGTCTTTTGGAATTCCAAGCCAGTAGGTAGTAGGAATCTTAATGGTACTTATTAATAAAAACAAACCTGAGGCCAGTTATTGGGGTGAACGCTGGAAGGTCAGAGAATCAGAACAAGCGACAGCTATCTCACCTTGTTAGTTCCTCAGGTGATCCTGTTTCCTCAGGCTGCAAGCTTCTGAGTCCTCATCCAAATTGCTCTCAGCTGAACTGTGCTGGTCCAAAGCTTGAATGCTAAACCAGCCAAATGCTTAACTTAGTTCCTGGTCCTTATATACCTTTCTGCTTTCTGCTATCATTCCCTGGGATTCAAGGCTGAATTTCTGGGATTAAAGGCGTGTGCCACCATACTTAGCTGTTTCTAAAGTGGCCTTGAACACACAAAGATCTGACTAGCTCTGCCTCCCAAGTCCTGGGATTAAAGGCATGTACCACCACTGCCCAACTTCTGCTATGGCTTGCTCTGACCCATTTTCTAGCCACCATTTCTGGCTCTGTTCTAGTGGCTGTCTGTTCTCTGACCCCAGATAAGTTTATTAGGGTGTATAATATTGTGGGGAACACAATACCACCATACCAGTAATGTCTGGCTGTAGGTCTCCATATTTGTTCCCATTTGCCATAGGATAAAGCCTTTCTGGTAGCAGAATATCATTAGAAGTCATAATTTTATTGCTACTTTAAAAAACAAAGTAGTATTTTGTTTTTCCCCCAGGTCCCTGCGCTATCCACTCTCTGGTTATTGGTTGTCAAAGCAGTATCAGGTATGGGTCCCATCTTCTGGAGTGGGCCTTAAGTCAAATCAGACAACACAGATGTCCTTTAACAGAAGAATAAATAAAGAGAATATGGCATATTTGCTCAATAGATTATTACTTGTGTGATTTTTAAGTAAGTATGTACTGAATTGGACCAAATATATTTGAAGATTTTTTGATTAAACCATTTTCTGTTATAGGTAAACTGTATGCCCCCCTCCCCCCAGCAAAGTACAGTAAGGGAAAATATTTGCTGGCTCTTGACTTGGAGCAGCATGGTTTATGGGTCTTGTGACATTTACATATCAGAAATATTTGGAATAAGTGTTAGAATGGATCATGGCTAAAGTGCAAAATACTTGCTTGCAATAGCTTCCCCACAAAGTTCTTAGAAGTGCATTTCTGCCACACAGTTACTAGACTGTTCTGAATGCTCACAAAAAAAAGTAAAATCTCCCCTCTAGGAACTGCCATAGCAAGGCTTCTGCAGGAATGCATGCCTAGGAAGGGCAGGGAGCACAAGAGCTGAGGTCTGGCAAGGACTCCACCAAAGGGAGGAAACACTCACAATACTAAATGACAAGTCTGTTTAGGACTATCCCAACTCTCAGCTTCCTGTGTTCGAATGTGTGAAGTTTAATTTTTCATAAAATCAGGGCTACCTAACTTATGTTTGTGATTAAATGGACCTATTATTAAGTAGAGGTATTCATACATCTGTGACCTTTACATTTCTCTCTCTCTCTCTCTCTCTCTCTCTCTCTCTCTCTCTCTCTCTCTCTTTCTCTCTCTGTGTGAGTGTGAGTGTGTGTGTGTGTGTGTGTGTGTGTGTGTGTGTTCCCTTGTCTTTTGAAACAGAATCTGACTCTGTTGACTAGACTGAAGATCACATAGACTCCTAACAAACCCCATGCTTCAACCTTAAAGTGCTGGTATCACAGGTATGCGCCACCACTTCTGGCCTGTTCTGTCTTCTATTATTTTCCTTTGTCCCTGAAAAGTGGAAAAAGGAAGCTGTCATTCTTCTGTGGATTGAGCATAATGTAAGTAGGATTTGCCTGTTCTTAACAGAAACTAGTTACACCTGAGGGAAACCAGGTATGCTTATAGTGGAGAAACATTTTAGTGCATACTGTACTCTGGCTCCAGGCTGTGTATAGCCAAACAGAAATGCCCATGAAACTTGTCAAAAAGAAGCTGCTGGTAGGGTGCTGGGATGTAGCTCAACTGGTAGAGTGCTTGCTCAGTGTGAATCCCTAGGTTCAGACCCCAGCACTGCTTGAGTTAGATGTAGTGGTGCACACCTGTAACTCCAGCACTCAGGAGGTGGCCACAGGAGGATCCAAAATCTAAGATCATCCCCAGCTGCATGTGGAGTTAAAGACTATTAGGCTACATAAGACTCTGTCTCAACCAAACAAACAAGGAAAGAGAAAGGAAGGAAGGAAGGAAGAAAGGAATGAAGGGAGGGAGGGAGGGAGGGAGGGAAGGAGGAAGGAAGAGAGAAAGACAGAAAGAAAGAAAGGAAGGAAGGAAGGAAGGAAGGAAGGAAGGAAGGAAGGAAGGAAAGAAGGAAGGAAGGAAAGAAAGAAAGAAAGAAACAAAGAAACAAAGAAAAGAAAGAAAGAAAAGAAAGAAAGAAAGAAAGAAAGAAGGAAAGAAAGAAGGAAAGAAAGAAAGAAGGAAAGAAAGAAAGAAGGAAAGAAAGAAAGAAGGAAAGAAAGCAGGCAGGCAGGCAGAGGCAGAGGCAGAGGCACAGCCTTTCAGGGCAAAGGCCGAGGTGGGTCCTGAGTGGGACCACATGGCTCATGTCCTGCCCTATTGTCAATACCTTGTGGGATTTTCTATTCGACTCCGCCTCTCTCTTCATTGTAGATGAAACTATAGGATGAAGTAGTCTGCACAGGGGCTGGTTGATTGAACATTAATGAACTCTTTTGGCCTAAATAATTGCGGTTGGATGCATGGAAGGAAGAATGGAGGGAGGAACAGACTTGATAATGGCATCTAATTTTATTATCAAGAACATTCCCACTCTGGCATGGGCCAGGCTAGTTCTATCTAAAATGTCATGGCATATATCTCACAACCAGCACCAGGACTGCAAATTTCCATCAAGGACTAAGAAGAACTTCAAAGGAAATCTATTTGATTCTCCTCTTTCATAAGTCTCTGTGCTCGGTTCCCTTCAACTGACAGACTGGGTCTTTTCTGCATCTAAAGGGAACACTTGTCCCTCTTGGGCCATGGAGGAACAGGGTGACTTTTCTTCCCCATGACTTCCTTTCAAGGACTGATATGGGTGAGCAAATATGATCACCTATCTTTAAAGAAAATAATTTTCTTCGGATTAAGGTCAATTATGTCAGACATTTGACTTAAGCAGTAGATTTATCCTTTCTTAAAAGCATGTCACAGTTATTATAATTATAGTAAATGGTTATGAACAGGCACAGAGGCCATCTGGGTGCACATGGTCCCATGGTATATAGGATCAAAACTGCTGTGTTTTACTGAAGTTATTACAGAGAGTAAGAAACTGTGTTTCCTGGGTTGAATTTTGAAATTGAATGTATGTTAATTGGTAGAAAAAGCAGACTTCTGAATTTGATGGACCTGGTCTGAAATGTGTCTGTCACTTACTAGTTATATTCTGAGGATTTTGGAACCTGCTTCCTCTGGGTGAAATGGGGGTAATTCTCATTTTTTTCTGGGTTGTTTTATGGGTTGGAAATGGCATAAATGATTTATCAAAACCAGAGCGTTGTTTGTTATAGATCATTAAATATAAGAGCTTCTGTTAAGGCTCAAAGAGTGCAATAATTGTTCAGGAAAATGTGGATGAAGGATGCAAAAATAGGACAAACCAATAGTGATACTGTCATATGAACTCCTTACACCAACCACACTTGAAATGTGCCTCTGTGACTAGCAACAGTCTAAGACTGCAATAAATCATTTCACAGAGATCACACAACTGACCTCAGACACAATCCGTGGTTTCTAACTCATAAACCTGTTCTGCATTTAGCAGAAACATTGCAAGGTAGAAAGATCATAATTGACTTTTGGTCCCCTGAGCACTGCCCGTTCTGTAAACACTGGAAGTTTGCATCAGATTTCTGCATCAGTTTAATGGCACTTACTTGGCGAAGCAATGCTCTTTGTTTTGTAGGTTTTGTTGTTGTTGTTTATTTTCTTCTCTTTTGCTCTTGGTTTTGGAGGAAATAAACTCTAAATAAACAAATTCAATTCAAAATATAAGAATACCTGTTTTTCATTATAAAAAGCAGCTGATGAATAATTGCATAGATATTCTGTCACAGAAATCCTTCTAACCCCATCCATACTCTCTTTAAGAAGACTGAATCAGCATGTCACATGGCTGTTGTCATGGACTTCTATCTCTGTATACTTTTGTCTTCTTCAGCTTGGATTCTTTACATATGACATGCAGATTATAACATTATTTTTGCTCTGCTAAGAGACAGTGTCAAATAAAATTAGTTCTTTCTACTCTATGGCACAATATGTATTCCAGCTTTTATTTAATGTATTAACTGTATTTGTGCATAGTTGTCTTTATACATCATAATAAAAGCCCTAATGCATTTTAGAACACTGAAGAATATTCACAGAAGATTTAAAAGAAGCCTCAGTTCTAAGTGAAATCTTACAAATAGAGGATATACAACCTTACTCAGAAAAAAAAATAAAACTTACTTGAAGAAAATAGAGATTTTTATCACAGGAATAAAGATGTGTGCCATATAAGGGTTGAGACACTGGGATAATGCATTTAGTTTACAGCCATATCTATTTCCTGTTGTGTGTGTATAACTTGGTGTGTGTCCCACGTATTGGGAACAAGGTAAAAAATAAATATGTTGTGGGACACAGAAAAAAGGAAATGAATAAGAGAGTAATACATCATTCTTATAAAGATAAAGATGTGTATGTTGTCCCCAGTGAACCAGTGAATAATCTAATCATAAAAGAAAGTTCTGCAGAGAGGGAGAACAAGGAAAAAGAGACCCTGATAAATGAAGACCACATGGGAATAGGAAGAAGCAAAGTGCTAGAGAGATCCCAGGAAATCCACAAAGATACCTCCACAATAGACTACTGGCAATGGTCGAGACAAAGCCCAAACTGACCTACTCTGGTAATTGGATGGCCAAACACCCCAACTGTCGTGCTAGAACTTCCATCCAATGACTGACGGAAGTAGATGCAGAGATCCTCCGGCAGGCCCCAGATGGAGCTCCAGGAGTTCAATTGGTGGGAAAGAAGAGGGATTGTATGAGTGAGAGTTGATGAGACCATGATTGGAAAAAGCACAGAGACAAATAGCCAAACTAATGGAAACACATGAACATAGCTGAGGAGCCCCCAACTGGATCAGGCCCTCTGGATAAATGAGACAGTTGATTAGGTTGAACTTTTTGTGAGGCCCACAGGCAGTGGGAACAGGACCTGTCCTTAGTGCATGAGTGGGCTTTTTAGAGCCTGGGGCCTATTCAGGGACACTTTGCTCAGCCTGAGTGAAGGGAGGAGACGACTGGACCTGCGTGGACTGAATCTATGAGGCTGAGTTGAATCCCAGGGGCATCCTTGCCCTGGAGGAGATGGGAATGGAGGATGGGGTAGGGGTAGGGTAGTAGGGTGTGGGAGGAGGGAGGACAGGGGAATCCGTGGCTGATATGTAAAATTAAATTAATTATAAAAATGTTTAAAAATCTAAAAAAAAAAAAGAAAGTTCTATATATTAGTAATAAAAAGGATACTGACCCAACTGAATTCATAAACATCTGGCAATGGAGATATTTGGAGGGGACCACAGGAAGCCCCCAAAGTCTAGTCTTTTGTAAATGTGTATGGCAAACAAATGAGCCACTGGTAATAACAGAGCTGAACAGACAAACAAACATACACCCCAGCACATTTATACTCTTACTACCTTAGGTAAAATGCAGGTAACAGACACAGCCAGTCCCCGGGAACCCCTGCCCAACTCTATTCCAATTGCTGGCCAGCAGGCAGGGCACTTGGGAAGGCCCCTCTCTCTCCAAGACCCCCCGCCGGACCCAGCAATCTACACACCCTGCCCCCATACCCATCTGCCTGAGAACCCAGCCACTTCCTGAGGCATGGAAACCAAACTGCCACCTCTCATTGGACCAAGAGAGGCTTTCTGAAACACAGAATCTGTCAGCTCTGACTGGACAAGAGCCCTGATAAGACCAAGAGCGGCTCACTGATCAATAAGCTTGGGTTGACCCAAGAGCAGATCCCTGAGACACAGAATCTGCCTGATCCAATTAGACCAAGAACTAAGATTGGACACAGAGTGGCCACCTGAGAAAAGCACAGAGGGGACCAATAGCAACTTGCTCAGACACAGGCACCTCTTATTATTAGAGGAAGAGATGGGCAGACGTCAAGGCAAAATTCCATGCAACAACATAAAGAACAAGCAATACGGCAACACCAGAACCTAGCCCTCATCCAAAAGCAAGATCTGAATATCACAATATAGAGGAAGCAGAAGAAAGTGACCTTAAGAATAACATCATGAAGATACCAGAGGCCTTTCAAGAAAAAAATGAAAAATTAAATTGAGGAAAAGACAAACAAAAAATTGGAAGAATTCAATAAAGATTAGAGGAAAAGACAATAAAATTTAGAAGAAATCAATAAATCTCTTAAAGAAAGCCAAGAAAACCATGGGAAAGCAGTTAAATATGTGAGGGAAACAGTTCAAGACCTGAGAAGGGAAATAGAAAAATGAAGAAGACACAAACAAAGGAAATGATGGAAATAGAAAATCTGAGTAAACAAACAAGAAACACAGATGCAAGCAAAACCAACAGAATACAAGAGATGGAAGAGAGAATCTCTTGTGTAGAGGATACAATAGAGGAAATAGATTCATCATTCAAAGAAAATACCAAAGACAAAAAAGTCATAACACAAAACGTCCAGGAAATCTGGGACACCATGAAAAAACCAAACTTATGAATAATAGGGATAGAGGAAGTATACCAACTCAAAGGCACAGAAAATATATTCAACAGGACAAAAGAAGACAATTTTCCCAACTTACAAAATGAAATACCTATGAAGATACAAGAAGCCTATAGGACACAAAAGAGACTAGATTCCTCAAAAATTCCCCTTGACACATAATAATCAAACAACTAAACCTACAGAATAAAGAAAGAATATTAAGAGCAACAAAGGAAAAAGGCCAAGTGACTTATAAAGGCAAACCTATCAGAATAACACTGATTCCTCAATGAAGTCTTTGAAAGCCAGAAGGACCTGGAAAGATGTGATGCAGACACTAAGAGACCATGGATACCCGCCTAGACTAATATACCCAGCAAAACTTTCAATCACCATAGATTGAGTGAACAAGACATTCAAGACAAAACCAGATTTAAACAATACCTATCCATAAATCCAATCCTACAGAAAGCAAGCCCTAGAAGAAAAATTCCAACCTAAGGAAGTCAGATACACCCACAAAAACAAAGGCAATAGATAACCTTAGAGCAGTAAATCCCAAAGAAGAGAAATACACACTCACTACCACCAAAAGATAACAGTAACTAACAATCATTGGTCATTAATATCCCTTAATATCAATGGGCTTAATTCACCTATAAAAAGACACAGGCTAACAGAATGGATATGAAAACAGGACCCATCTTTCTGCTGCATACAAGAAACACACATCAGTTTCAAAGATAGACACTACCTAAGAATAAAGGCTGGGAAAAGTCTTACCAATCACATACTCTTAAGAAGCAAGCTGGTGTAGCTATCATAATATTCAACAAAATAGACTTCAAACTAAAATCAATCAAAAGAGATGATGAAGGACATTACATACTCATCACAGGAAAGATCCACCCAGATGAAGTTTCAATTCTGAACATTGATGCCCCAAACACAAGGGCACCCACATATGTAAAATAAAAACCTCATACATAAAACTCCACACATTAATAGTGGGAAACTTCAACACCCCAATCTCACCACTGGACGGATCTGCCAAATCGAAACATAACAGAGAAATAAGGGCTTAAATGATGATATGACTCAAATGGGCTTAATTGATATCTACAGAACATTCTACCCTAACAAAAAAGAATATACCTTCCTCTCAGAACCCCATGGAACCTTTACTAAATTCAAACACATACTCAATCACAAAGAAAACCTCAACAGATACAAAAAAATTGGAATAATCTCCTGTATTCTATCAGACCACCATGGTTTAAAGTTAGATTTCCACAACAAGAAAAATTACAGAAAGCCTACAATCTCATGGAAACTGAATAATACTCAACTGAATCACCAATGGGTCAAGGAAGAAATAAAGAAAGAAATTAAAGACTTCCTAGAGATCAATAAAAACAAATATGCTACATACCCAAAGTTATGGGACACTATGAAAGCAGTGCTAAGAGGGAAATTCATAGCACTAAATGCCCACATAAAGAAGTTGCAGAAATCTCACACTAGTGACTTAACAGCACACCTGAAAACTCTAGGACAAGAAGAAGCAAAGTCACCCAGGAGGAACAGACACCAGGAAATAATCAAATTGAGAGCTGAAATCAATAAAATAGAAACAAAGAGAACAATACAAAGAATCAATGAAACAAAGAATTGGTTCTTTGAGAAAACCAACAAGATAGACAAGGCGTTATCCACACTAACCAAAAGGCAGAAAGAAAGAGTATCAAAATTAGCCAAATCGGCAATAAAAAGGGAGACATAACAACTGACAATGAGGAAATCTAGAGAATCATCAGGTCATACTTAAATCAAGACCAGATGAACTATTTAAATAGACCAATAACCCCTAAGGAAATAGAAATAGTCATTAAAAGTCTCCCAACTAAAAAAGCTCAGGACCAGATGGTTTCAACACAGAATTCCACCAGATCTGCAAAGAAGAGTTCATACTAATACTCTTTAAGTTGTTCCACACAATAGAAACAGAAGGAATGTTACCAAACTTCTTCTATGAGGCTAAAGTTACTCTGAGTCCCAAGCCAAAAAAGGTGCAATAAAGAGAATTACAGACCAATCTCCCTCATGAACACTGATGCAAAAATACTCAACAAATTATTGGCAAACAGACTCCAAGAATACATCAAAACATTTATCCACCATGATCAAGTAGGCTTCATCCCAGAGATGCATGGTTGTTTCAACGTATGTAAGTCTGTCAATGTAATACACCATATAAAAAAATTGAAAGAAAAAAAAATCACATGATCATTTCATTAGATGTTGAAAAGGCCTTTGACAAAATCTAACACCCCTTCATGATAAAGGTCTTGGAGAGATCAGGAATACAGAGAACATACCTAAACATAATAACGGCAATTTACAGCAAGCCAACAGCCAACATCAAAGTTAATGGAGAAAAACTCAAAGAGATTCCACTAAAATCAGGAACAAGGCAAGGCTGTCCACTCTCCCCATATTTATTCAATATAGTACTAGAAATTCTAGCTAGAGCAATAAGACAACAAAATGAGATCAAAGGGATACAAATTGGAAAGGAAGAATTAAAACTTTCACTGTTTGCAGATGAAATGATAGTATACATAAGTGATTCCAAAAATCCAACCAAGGAACTCTTACAGCTGATAAACACCTTCAGCAAAGTGGTAGGATGCAAGATTAACTCAAAAAAATCAGCAGTCCTCCTATATACAAATGACAAACAGGCTGAGAAAGAAATCAGAGAAACATCACCCTTTACAACAGGAACAAATAATATGAAATAACTTGGGATAACTCTAACTAAGCAAGTGAAGGACCTGTATGACAAGAACTTTAAATCCCTGAAGAAAAAAATTGAAGAAGATATCAGAAAATGGAAGGATTTCCTATGCTCATGGATAGGTAGGATTAACAGTAAAAATGACAATCTTACCAAAAGCAATCTGCAGATTCAATGCAATCACCATCAAAATTCCAACACAATTCTTCACAGACCTGGAAGGAACAATATTCAACTTCATATGGGGAAAAAAAACCCAGGATATCCAAAAGAATTCTATACAATAAAATGATCTTGGGAGGCATTATGATCTCTGACTTTAAGCTCTACTATAAAGCTACAGTAATAAAAACAGTTTGGTACTGGCATAAAAACTAACATGTAAACCAATGGAACCGAACTGAAGACCCTGACATTAATCCGAATATGTATGAACATCTAATTTTTGACAAAGTAGCCAAGACTGTACAATGGAAAAAAGAAAGCATCTTCAACAAATGATGCTGGCATAACTGGATGTCAACATGTAGAAGATTGCAAATAGATCCATATCTGTCACCATGCACAAGACTTAAGTCCAAGTGGATCAAAGACCTCAACGTAAATCCAGCTACACTGAACCTGATAGAAGAGAAAGTAGGAAGTAGTCTTGAATGCATTAGCACTGGAGATCACTTCCTAAATATAACACCAGCAGCACAGACACTGAGAGCAACAATTAATAAATGGTACCTCTTGAAACCAAGAAGCTTTTGCAGGGCAAAGGACAGGGTCAATAAAACAAAGTGACAGCCTACAGAATGGAAAAAGATCCTTACCAACCCCACATCTGACAGATGGCTGTATCCAAAATATATAAAGAACTCAAGAAACTAGATATCAAAATATGTAACAGTCCACTTAAAAAATGGGCTATACAGCTAAACAGAGAGTTCTCAACAGAAGAATCTCAAATGGCTGAAAGACATTTAAGAAATTGCTCAACATCCTTAGTCATTAGGGAAATGCAAATTAAAATGACTCTGAGATACCATCTTACACCTGTCAGAATGGCTAAGATCAAAAACACTGGTGACAGCTTTTGTTGGAGAGGACATGGAACAAGGGGTACACTTCTACACTGTTGGTGGGAATGCAAACTGCTACAGCCACTTTGGAAATCCGTATGTTACTTTCTCAGAAAATTGGGAATCAATCTCCCTTAATACCCAGCTATACCACTTTTGGGCATATACCCAAGGAATGCTCAATCATACCACAAGGACACATACTCAACTATGTTCATAGCAGCATTATTTGTAATCCAGAACCCAGAAACAACCTAGATGCCCTTTAACTGAAGAATAGATAAAGAAAATATAGTACATATACACAATGGAGTACTACTCAGCAGAGAAAAACAATGACATCATGAGATTTGCAGGCAAATGGATGGAACTAGAAAATATCATCCTCAGTGAGGTAACGCAGACTCAGAAAGACAAACATGGTATGTATTCACTCATAAATGGATACTAGATGTAAAGCAAAGCATAAGCAGACTGCCACTCACAGCTCCAGGGAGGCTATCAAATAAAGAGGATCCTAGGAAAGACACAGGGATCACCCAGCAATGGAGAAATGGATGAGACCTACATGAGCAGACTGTGGGTGAGGGGGGTAGTAATGGAGGGCAAGGGTCATGGGAAAGAGAGCCTAGGAGAGCGGGAGGTCCTAGCTGGATCAGGAATAGAGTGGGAGAACATGGAAAGAGATACCATGATAAATGAAGACCTCATGGAAATAGGAAGAATCAGAGTGCTAGAGAGGTCCCTAGGAATCTACAAAGATGTCTCCATTATAGACTAGTGGCAATGGTCAAGAGAGTGCCTGAACTGACCTACTCTGGTGATCAGATGGCCAAATTCCCTAACTATCATGATAGAACCCTCATCCAATCGATGAGAGAGAGAGAGAGAGAGAGAGAGAGAGAGAGAGAGAGAGAGAGAGAGAGAAGGGGGAGGAGGAGGAGGAGGAATCATATGAGTAAGAGATACTGAGATCATAATTGGAAAAAGTACAGACAACTAGCCAAACTACTGGAAACACATGAACTGTGGACAAATAGCTAAGGAACCCCCATGGTACTGGAGTAGACCCTCTCAATAAGTGAGACAGTTGTTTAGCTTGAAATGTTTAGGGGGCCCAGGCAGTTACACTGGGACCTATCCTTAGTGCATGAGCTGGCTTTTTGGAACGTAGAACCTATGGTGAAACACTTTGCTCAGCCTTGGTGCAGAGAGGAGGGGACTGGACTTGTCCCAGTTGAAGATAGCAGGCTCTGCTGACTCCCCAGGGGAGACCTTGCCTTGGGGGAAGTGGAAATGGGGGGTGATTGAGGGGTTAGGCTAGGGGTGGGAAGATAGAGGACAGGGGAATCCGTGGTTGATATGTAAAATGAACAGAAAATCCCTTAATAAAAAGAAAAAATGCAGCTAACAACACAATGACAAATTTACCTCACATTCTGCATGAGATGGTCTCAACTCTCATCATTTTCAGTTCGAAACCACCAGTCTCTAATTCTAAGTCAATTTCCCATATGGCTGGCGCTTTGCATTCTTGAAACTTGATCCTGGGCTCTTGATTCTCTGCTAGATTTCACGGAAATTAGAAAAAAGTTTGCAAACTCAAGCTGGAAGCTTCAGGTTTCCCCCCACCTATAATTGTTCACTCTGGCAATGGTCACTTTGAACATAAGACAGGATACTTCTACATAGTACTTAGTTATAAAGTATTTAATTCTATGAAACAATCAGATACTTCTGCTTATATTTGACAGTGGTACCAGTAAGTTGACATTTCAGCTAATATTTTGCATGTGAGAGAAGTTACTTAAGAAAGTCACTGAGGCATAGATTGAAATCTTAATAAACCCACATTCAAATGTTTTTATCTTGGTCTAATTACTAAACTTTTATGACTTAAAATTTAATTTCTCATCTGTGAAATGGTTCTTATGAAATACAAAGCACAGGATCCAGTGTGATTTTATGTGGAAAGTATTTGTGCCTGCTATATAGAAATGTTAATTGATGAATGTCATCTCATTTTCACTGCCCTTTGTTTTATGAATTGCTTTGATCTTTTGTTTTATGAATTTGCTCAATGATAATTACAAGTAAGTGTGAACAATAAATACAATAGAAATATAGTTGTTAGGGCTTTTGGTTAAGTGGGATGGCATGAATATGCTCTATTCTATTTGTATAGCATAGAATTATTATAAATACATTCAAAAAGTGCAGTCCTTCAAAAACAAGGAAAATTGGAGAAGAGAGAGCTGGAAGACAGGTGTGACATATACCTTTGAGGGAGGTAATAAATCAATGGCCCAGGAGACCACAGAAAGCTGAACTGAAGAGCTTCCAAAGATACCCCTGAGATGCAAGTCCATTCAGGTAAGAAAATGCAGGCAACAAAGACCCAAATCAGAGGCAGGGGCTTTAGAATGTGAAAGTAAGACATGGATGGGGCTGAAGTAAGGAAGCATCCTGATAGTGGACTTGAGAATCAGTTCAGTCCTCAGATCCTGCAAGTCCATCCATCCATGTCACATCCCCAGCAAGGGATATTCTTCCACTCTTCCTACTGAGAAACAGAGGCTCACTCCCAGGACAAAGTACACTATGAAGTCACCAGACTCTGATTGCCAGGCATAAGAGACAAGAGTTGAAGTGCCAGGGTGATAAAGAGGCAGTAAGAGAAAATAAACACACAGCACATGACACTTAAAACCATCTATCCTGTGTTTTTCTTAGAACATAGGCAGATGGATTAGATGGATTAGTTACTTTTCTTGTTGCTGTGACAAAATACTTGAGAAAAGCAGGGAGGAAATAATTGTTTGGGCTCCTAACTTGAAGATACAGTCCATCATGGCAGAGAAGGCAGGGCTGCAGGAATGTGGGGTGGTGGTTACACTGTCTGTAGTCAGAAGGCAGAGATAAACACAAGTGCTCACCCAGTTTTCCAGCTCCTTTTTCCCATGGTGTGCAGTCTGGACACCTAGAACACATTTAGTGGGTCTTCCTTCTTCTGTTATACATCTCTGAAATCGCCACCAAATTAAAAACATCAGAGAAGAATTAGGAGAATTTGTCTCTGAAGTAATTGTTACAAAAAAGAAATTGAAGTTATTATAGACATAGCCAGAATTCCTGATGAAGTACCCTGTAGTGAAGGCTACCAATTGATACTGCTTCCACACATGCCTTTCAACCAATATTACTTAGTATTATGAATAAGTAGATTCTCACTAAAGATCATGGGGGTAAACAGATACAATTTGTGTGTGTGTGTGTGTGTGTGTGTGTGTGTGTGTGTGTGTGTGTGTTCTGGAAGCAATGCAAGGAATATAAGGAAATTTGTTAAATATCTATATTTATATCCTTAGATTATTTATTTTTGCCTAAACATCTAAGCATCACTTTAGAATAGTGGTTCTCAACTTTTCTAATACTTCAATCCTTTAGCACAGTTCTTCATGTTATGATCACCCCAACCATTAAATTATTTTCATTGCTACTTCATAACTCTAATTTTGTTACTGTTATGAACTATAATGTAAATATCCAATATACAGATTATCTGATACATGATCCCTGTAAAAGGGTCATTTGACCCACAAAGGGGCTGAGACCTACAGGTTGAGAACCACTGCTTTAGACTGAACAACTAAGGATACAATATTAGCCTTGGGGCAGCAAGGTCGAGAATACAGAATTACAAACAAGCTGGGAAACATAACAGTCAGACAAGGGGCAATCCAAGGCCAAGGAAGAGCTTAGAG
Organism: Onychomys torridus; assembly: GCF_903995425.1. NCBI lineage: Eukaryota > Metazoa > Chordata > Mammalia > Rodentia > Cricetidae > Onychomys > Onychomys torridus. Next base: position 15,463,839 of record NC_050444.1, on the reverse strand, counting down.
CTCAGATAGAGTGTTAACAAGGAAGGAGGAGAGCATCTGGAAAATAAGACCAAACTGACAACAAAGTAGTGCATTGTTTAAAAAGACACAAAACAAAAGTGGGTATTATTAATCAATAATAAAAGTTTTCCAGAATTGAAGTACAAAGATTTTAAGATGAAAGTGACCCGAAGCACAGCTAGTACGTTGTATAAAAATGTGAATGTAAGTTACAGTGGAGAGAAACGTTAAAAAAAAAAAATACATGTTCAGAGATCAGATACTGGAAGATATCATATGTCTCTTCAAACTGTAGGCTGAAATGCAATGGTTTCCAACCCTGACAAAAATAGATGTTTACCTAAAACTTTACTCTGAAAGACTCTGGATCAGTGAGGATGTTTAGAATAAGTATATATTTATATAAACCATATCTCAGAAAATTTAGCGCCTTCTTAGACAAGACTGTGTTCATTACATCTGTGTAGATGTGGCAAAAATACTAGGAAGAACAACTCGAAAGGAAGGGTTATTCTAGCTCATGTTTGAGTGGGTTCAATCCATGGTTGTTGGGTCTTGTGTGCTTGGTAGCATGTCATGTTGTGGTGCCTGGGACCCATGTCATTCAAATCATGATACTAATACTTGGGCAGCTCATTATGGCAGTGATGTTTGTGGAAGGCTCAACCTAGTAGACAGAAAGCAGGAATAAAGAAAGTGACTGAAATCCAGAACCAAGCACACCCTTCAAAGCCACACCCACTATGACTGACTTCTAGCTAGGTCCCAATTCCCAAAGTTTCCAGCACTTTTCAAAACAAAAAGTCACTAAGTGAGAACAAGTACTTAACACATGCCTATGGGGCACACTTCATAGCAAGAACATAGGTAAGAGGGAGACATGCATTCCATAAACCTGTGGCTGAGTCAAGCCGAGCTAGGGAAGACACACTTGGCATGGCTATGAAATAATAGATAGGTGAATGAGGGCAGCATAAAGGGAACCACAAGAGAGGTGGATAGTCAATGAAGTACACTTCCATTAAAAACATTCTGGAAGGACAGACAGTGACAATATTAGATCTGTAGAAAGCATAGAACAAATCTTTGACAGTAAAAGGCAAATGATAAACAATCTCTGCAAGTTCAGGAAAACAAAGGTTGCCCAGGAATGGAAATATATCCATGCCACTGCAGTCTTCAGAGCAGCTACATGGTTGTATGTATTGGTTGTGATAGTTTATATTAATTATCTACTTGACAGGACCAAGAATCACTGTGGAGACAATCTTTGAGCATATAGGAATAATGCATTGTATTAAATTAATGGAGGTGGGAAGACCTACTTTACAAGTGGGCTGTGGTCCTGGCCTACATACACAGGAGAAAGCCAACTGACTACTGGAATCTACCTCTTAACTTTCTGACTGTGGATGCAATATGACCGGTGGCCTCATGAGCCTGCCACTATGACTTTCTTGCTATGGCATCCTTGAACTAGGGGCTAAAATAAACCCTTCCTTAAGTTGCTATAGCTAGCCCGATATTTTTGTCAAAGCAATAAGAAATGTAATTAATATGTTGTTATTTAACATTTCTATAAAAACACTGCAATGGTAATCCACATATATGGAAGAAATATGAAAGATAAATAATTTTTTCTACATATAAGGGGTGCATTTGAGAGAAGGGCTAAATAATTATAGTTTGATGTATTAATATTTATGAACCTACATAATGTGTATATATGTGTGCTTGTTGTGTATGCATGCATAAACACGTATGTGTGTACACACAGAAGGCAGAGAACGATGTTTGATTTTTTCCTCTAATGCTCACCAGCTTGTTTTGTTTTATTTTGTTTTTGAACAGGATCTGTCACTGAACCTTGAGCTCACTGATTAGCTAGACTCCCTGGCAATGGAGTAGCCAAGAGCTTCCTGTGTCTGGCTCCTAGACCTGAGATTACAGGATGAACTATCAAGCTTGGCTTTTTACAAGGATACTGGAGATTAACTTGGGTTCTATGCTTGTGTGGCAAAGCCTTTACCAAATGGACAATATCCACAACCTACAAGTAACACAATCTTTATGTTGGGAAATATCAGGGTATGAGTAAATAAAAAGCAGAGCCAGACTATTAAATAAAGTTTATAAAAAGCTGTATGTGTTGAAAATAACTTTCTGGACTATAGGAGCTTAAAGGTTGGGAGGTTTAAGATGTGGGACTCCATTGTTTTTTTCTGGTTGTTTGTAATATTTGTCCAGTGTCACATTTTCTCAATCCAATTCTAATCTAGGGCAGAAATGCTTGGTGCTATCAGAGTCCTGTCTCCAACATAGGCTTTGTTCCTCAGCACCTCCTTAGAGACTGTGGGGGCCACCGGGCCTCTGCAAGACAGCATCCTTAAAGTGCAATGACAAATAAGGCCACCTCATACCCTGTCACTTACTGGGGTATGAGGAACAGTGGACATGTGGTCCAGGCCTCTGTCTTTAAGGGAGCAATTCCAGAACATACTGTGTTTCTCTAGGGCTTCTATATTAACTGACGTTTGAGTCCTACTCAGCTGTCCACTGTAGCCATCTGTGTCTTGTCCCCCCAGACTCTCTCTGCTCTGCTTTCCTCCCCCATGGCTCCTCCCCCATGGCTCCTCCCCCATGGTTCCTCCCCCATGGCTCCTCCCCCATAGTTCCTCCCCCATGGTTCCTCCCCCACGTGTCCTCCCCCATGGCTCCTCCCCCATGGTTCTTCCTCCATGGCTCCTCCCCCATGGGTCCTCCTCCATGGCTCCTCCCCCATGGTTCCTCCTCCATGACTCCTCCCCCACTGGTCCTTTCCCATGGCTCCTCCCCCATGGCTCCTCCCCCACGGGTCCTCCCCCACGGGCCCTCCCCCATGGCTCCTCCCCCATGGTTCCTCCCCCATGGCTCCTCCCCCACGGGTCCTCCCCCATGGCTCCTCCCCCACGGGTCCTCCCCCATGGCTCCTCCCCCATGGTTCCTCCTCCATGGCTCCTCCCCCACTGGTCCTCCCCCATGGTTCCTCCCCCATGGCTCCTCCCCCATGGCTCCTCCCCCTCGGGTCCTCCCCTTATATAATTGCCTCCTATGGTCCTCTTCATGGTTCATGGGAACCTGCCTCCATCTGTGTCCCTTTCTTAGCTTTCATCACAAAACTATCAAACAAACAAAACAAAACCTGCTTCCCACAAATTAATGTTGTAAAGCATACATTTCAAAAAATTAGAATAGCAAGTGTCCATAATTTATATGTCCTTTGATATAAAATGAAACATACTATGAAGAGGATTTTTATTGCTTTTAAGTTTTAATCACAGACCCATACTTTGTTTCAAATCTTTTGTGTCTGAAAATCAGCCATGAACATTTTGTGCTTTGGAATCTGTTTCCTATGACTGAATGTTCTCTAACGATGAAGATGTTGAATATGCTGGTGGGAGAAAGGTGAAACAGGATTTATCTTTATAAAATAGTGGAAATATGACTACCATTATCTCATAATTGCTCAATTAGTATAATAATCAACATAATTTGTGATCTATATATAGCACCATATTATTAAATTAAGAATTATTTAACATCCCCAATATAAAGTCATTGATGTACGTATAGGTGAGGCAAGTAGGAGAAATCTGCAGTATTAAAATATTCTGTATAGTGTTTTCTACCAGCTCAGAAAACAGCCTGTGAGAATGACCCAGCCTAGGGTACTGTGGCAAAGCAGTAGAGAAGGGACATGAAAAGACTTAGTATTCTAGGTGACAAGTTTGGACTGGCAGTTGTCATCCACATCAAACCAACATGACTACAGTAAACTTGAAGCTGTCCAGTGACGGTGCTGATGCGACTGCTGACAGATGTGTGCTGGTATCACCCTCATTATTAGCCTTCTCTGTAGCCCCCAAATGAGGAAAGGCCTGAGACAATTCCTCTGAGTAACCCACACAGGCCTCTAACTTTCTACACGGTCCAGGCTGCTGCAGAGATCACAGTCCTACCTCAGGTGTGCACAGCCATGTCAGGCCTTAGTTACATTTGACTGAAGATTCTCACTAACTTCTTGTCAATAACAGAGTACTTAAGGTGATTGATGTGTAAGTTACCTTAACTTAATCATTTTATTCTACATTGTATGCATACATTATAGCATCATGTACTTCATCAGTGCCTACAATTGCAATTAGTTAATTAATTGCTTTTGAAAGAAGGTTTTGTACATTGATTTTTTTAAAAAAGCCATTGCATATTACTATCATGTGAGGCACATGTGAAGCCCTCCTCTTGGATAGTCCTCACGTTCCCTTGGTCAGATCCCCATGTAGGCAGGCCAAGTACTCTACCACTGGAGCCATAGAGGCCTTGCTTTGCTTTTGGTAACTGTGAAGTTGCACAAATTTAAGCCTTTGTTTTCTTTTCTGTAAAATGGGGTTGACAATAGCTAATCACAATGAGGGTTGATAAAGTAATGCTATGAGGCATTTGATGCAGGATGTAGAATATAGAAAACGCTTTAAACAAAGGAACTCACGATTGTCATTTATGGAAGGCTTTTAGATTCTTTAATTTAGCACGTTGAAAATGTACTTTTAAATATATTCTCATTATAACATTATTGTCAACAATAAAACCTGAGAAACACCAAGCACTCAACAATGGGGAATTGGTCAAGTGAAATGGGATGTTCCCATGTGTTAACACATTACATTATGAGGCGCTTAAAAATAGTGATGTAGTAAAACGTCTAGTTTCTATGCAAATGCATGACATATTGTAAATGAAAAGCAATCTATTCTTCCATTTACATAAAATGAAAACAAGAAAATAAACAAAATTCTCTCTCTCTGCAGGTGCTTATGGCCACAATGCAAAAGTGTTGATGACAGCAGCAGAAGGAAAGGGTCTAGGAGAGTCTTTGCATACCAAAGATCTTTTGGAATTAAGCATTTGCTGCTTATTTGGAAAAATGTCATATGAAATTTGTGTCATAATCTTTTTTAACCTAAACTAGTTTCTACTCTGCATTGTTAATGTTAAGTATTTGAATATCTTTACCAAATAAGAAGCCATGCAGCTCCCCTCACTATCCAAAAGCTGTGTCTCCTCTCCCTTGCCCTGGGCTGTGACTCCGTTTGTCCTCTCTGTCTGGAATTCATCTCATTTTGTTCCTGCCCCCTTGGTGTTTCCTTCTATCTCTGTTTTACTTCCTCCACTCTCTGTTATCTGAGCTGACAACTTCTCCAGGCATTGTTCCATAGCGGGTTTTCTCTCACTCTGCTCCCCTCTGTCACACTGATTTCCTTAACACTCACATCTGGTCATCCGGCACTTTGTGAGAAGCACTCACTGGATTCTGGTTGCTCACCAAAAGATAAACACAGCTTATCATGATTATTAAACTTTTCACTAGTGAGTGCAATTTTAATTTCTTACAGTGAACTCTACCAATCTGTGCTTTCTGCCTTTTATATTAAATCCTAAAATCTTTGAGTCCTTGGGATAAAGCCTTATGCATCCCTTTGCTGCTGTGCAGAATGTGGCTTATTCCGTTTTGTGATGTGGCAATGGCATATTTCTCCTTCTGGACACACCTCTAGTCATCCCGCTTTAAGTTTACATTTTCAGCTTTTCTATTTCACCGGTGTGTCTTGAGTTCTTGTTAGGCTCACAGCTTTGCTTATTTGCAAAACCTTGTTTTACAACAAATTATGGAAAAAAAAATCTGGTAGGTTTTATCCAGACATTCCTTCAGTTTCTAGTATCTACTTATGATAGTTTCTGTGCAAGATAATGAGACTAAAGCTATGAACAAGATGCACACAGACTATTTCATTCTTGGGACCAAAAGAGTGGAGAAGATGGTTACAAAATAGATAAATGGAAGTCTGAGCTGTATGCAAGGCAAGCAACTGGAGGACTAGAGCACAGCTTCAAGAGGCTGCTTTGGCTGTTGAGGGGTGGGCCTTTTGAAGAAGGCAATATTTGAAGTTGATACTGCAAGATGAGACTGAGTGTCCTATTTAAAGCTGCACGCAAAGAAGAGTTAAGGCAAAATAAGTATGGCTAGGGTCAGCGAGCACAGTACCAGCTCAGAGAAGGGTGAAATCTTGACTCATATGACGTTCATGAAGTTCGGGAGCTATAAACCATGAAAAGATTGAGAATTCTATCTTGTAAGAAATAAAATGTTACTGCCGGGATCTTGAAGTGAGGTGATTTATTGATTCAGTTTGTGTGAGTGCTTGTATTTGAAGGTGTGTACATGGCCTTGTGGATGCACATGTATGAGGGTGTGTGTGTGTGCACGTGTCTGTGGAGGCCAAAATTCAGCCTGAGGTATCATTTCCCAGGAATTGTTCACTTTGGTATTTAAGACAGGGGCTCACTGAACTGCAGTCTAAGTCTGAAGCCTGCCCGTCTCTGCCTCTTTAATGCTGCGATTACAAGAGTGTGCTGTATCGGCAGTTTTGTTTTGTTTTCCACATAGGTTCTGGGGATAGAGCTGTCAGCAAAGCAACAGCTGGGAACAAGAAGACAAAACCCCTGGTTAGAAAAGAAACTGACATAAAAAGCCCAAATCACAATTGGGTGCAAGAAACAGGCTGGGCTTGCAATGATGGTGGAAGGTTGGAATCACCTATCAATATCTCTATAAACCAGGTGCAACAGCAGCTGGGCAGAAATGGCAAAAGTAGCTCTGGGTATGAAGGTGATCAGACCTTGTAGCAATGAGATTGAGCTCAAACTATCTTGTGGCAAACTGTGATACCTTAGTCCTTGCATTCCTGCCACCATTGAAGGTAAGAACAGTATTGCTGATCTGACTGGGACCACTTCTCCACTCAGCTTCTCCTCCTTCCAGGTTTCATAGCCCTTTCTTAATTGATCCTTTTTTATATATCTCATTTGCATGAGCACATATTCAGCCAATGAGGGTCCACCTGGCTCTATACAATGGAGGGCACAGCTCTGAACAGGCTTATTTATTCAAGAGGACAGACTTGTGTAAGTCTCCTGCCTCAGGTGGAGAACTCCCTCACATCCCTATAGCATCACCTCTAAGACTCAATCTGCAGCAACAGATGGCATCTCATTCCTTCTTTGGCTTCTCACACCTATGCTTTGGCTGTAAATGGGTATTTGATTTTGCTGCCGTTTCTTGCCTCCAAGACTCACCAGTTCATAGATTGGCTACAGAGCTGAGTCCAGCTTCTCCAGATCTTGAGACTTGATACTCTGGAGATCTCTGCAGACTTTAACTTTTCCAGGAGCTCTAGATTGGTATTCCCCTGCTGTCAAGAGTTCAAAACTTGAGGCTGGATAGATGGCTAAGTGGCTGAATTCCACTGGCTGCTTTTCAAGAGGACTTAGGTTCAATTCTCAAAACCCAAATTGTGCTTTGCAGCATCTATAACTCTAGTTCTGGGAACTGGATGCCTTCTTCTGGCCTGTGTGGGTATCAGGCATACACATGGAATATATCAGGTCAGTCTCCCTGTTTAAATACACAATTATTTTATCTTTCAACAGGAAATAGGCTGCCATGCATATTGCTAGAAGAATTGACTTATGAAACAGAAGAGCTAATTTTATCCTTTTAAGTCCCTGAATTTTTGTATCTTCCGGGTACTTCTTCCCTTTCAGTAAGTTTGTCAGTCCGTGGTTCCATGAGTGTAAGAGTATTGAACTTCTCTGAGAGGCAATTCTGCATCACTACAAAGCAAACATACTCCTATCCACTCAGGATTATTATCAGCAAGGGTTTTTGAGTCACCAGTCACAACAAAACCAAAGAGAGAGAGAATTTACTTTAGTGTCTAAGTCTGTAGGAACCTTCCTCCTCCAGTCAAGAGAGTTCATGGGGCTGGATTTACTTCTAATCATTCTGACTGTTTTATATGCCATAGAGTTAGCACTCAACTACAGCCTGTTTTATTTTCTCCATCTTAATTCCCACAATACTATTTATTAAGGAAGATGTCAAGTATCTGCCTGTCTCCTTCAAAAACATCACGATTATTTCAGAAAGGACCGTATGTGCAGAAAGATTCAAATGCAGCTACTTTCTCCTATCTGTAATAATCATGCTATTCATTAGCAACCATAATTGTACTTTCTGCTAGTCAGACTGTAAAAGTCCAGTGTCAGATGAGGTTTGTAAGATAGACTATAGGGAAGCATACTTATTTTAGAGGAGTGAGTCTGAAGCGACATCCTTTCCAAGTGAGAAATGATGTAGCGATACCATGAAGCTCTGATGAGTTTTTAGCAGGGCCACTTGTGACCTGATGTAATGTGAAGTCAATCTTCAAAATTCACTGTGGTCTGACTTTACTTGTCCTGAAGGGGAGTCATCAGCCTGAGCTCACAGTATTGGAATTTGGTCTTAGGGCTGGGGCAGTTTCTCTCCCATAATGGTTTCCATCTGCTGCACTGATACATGTGTTCCTGCAATAAAAGCTTCTAGAACTCTCCCAACTCCGCACGCCCCCTCAGATGGGGCACTCCTAAGCTGACATCTCACCTGCACTCCATCTGGGGGGCATCTGTCCTGCAGCTGCTGCTGCTTTGTGGGCGGGAGTGGTTGGGGGGTGGTATTTGTTCTAAGACTCCAGTGGCAAATTGAATGCAGACATTTGCCTCTGGCACTAAAAACTGTAGTCATATGTTACATCGTACGTGCTTCTCAGGTCTCAACTCATTCCAATGGCTTTCTTTAATCCATTTTATTTATTTGTTTTAGCTTCAACAAGTAATATAAAAGTATAATCTTACTGTGAAAAAGCTTCTATTAGAATAGGAAAAAAAATGTTTCCCTTGAGTGAGTCTTCCTTCCTCGGTCTCATATATTAAATGAGACAATTTCTATGGAGCTGGAATTCACTCTCTTTAAAACAAGCTTATTTCATATTCTGTACATTAAGAGACTTCAAAGACCTAGAAACTTCTAAAAATGAGGGGGGAGTGGAAATAATGTCATTAAATCACACAGAGTTAAAAAAAAAAGAACAGAAAAACAAAAAGAAAGAAAAATACTCCATAAGAAACAATGGGGTATTGAACAGATAAATTCAATATATATTTGAACCTCAAATTATTTTAAGTGTAAGAGAATTCTCAAATGTGGCACAGCAGAGTGTATTATTGTTCCTGTGGACCAAAACAAAAAACAAACAAACAACAACAACAACAACAAAAACCAAATTCACTTAGTCCTTAGATTTGGAATAAGGACTCCTTCTTCAAGGCTACAGTGACAGGAAACTGAGATGGATCTGAGAACATTACAGAGGCTACACAGGGAATGTTTGTGCCCAGGATTAAGAAGGTGCTAGGCCAGGATTAAGATGGTGCTGAGGCTGCCACTGAAGGATGAAGGATACTGATGTTATCACTCCATTTAGTCCCTGAAGTTATATTTAGGATGACCTTTAGCAGGATCTTTAGAAATTATTTTTCCCAAGCTTGTCATCATGTATGTATGCTTATAAATGTGGCATATACAAATACATATTTTTTTAATTTTTAGTTAGTGAATGCATTACACATAATTCTCACATAGCACATGATATGAATATGTATGTGTACACTCTATTACATCCACCATGTGCACTAACATTTTTTAAGGAAGGTGAAAAGTTCAAAGTCCAGAATTAATCACTTAAGCTGTTAGATTTATGTGCCTCTTCTGGATGCCTTTTCCAAGATGTACCACTCACTTGAAAATACACTGCATTCCTTGGGAAACTGCTTAAGGTAGTCAGGGCAAACTCAAAGAGAGATAGAATAAGGTCATGTAGTTGTCAAGGCTCAAAAGAGAATAATAGGGCCAAAAGTCCCAGAACCACGGGCAGAAGAGGACCCGACAGGTCATCCAATTCATCTCCTGAATATCAGTCCTTGCCGCAGATGGAGAGACTCCTAAACTATAGAAGACATATGACCTCAGGCCCTCATTAAGTGTCCCAGGATACAAATTCTTCCTCTGAAACTTGTTTGTATTCCAGTAGACCTGCTAGATAGTTCTTGTGAGCATCTCCCCCATCATCCAACTCATTTCAAAACCTTTAACAATTGAAACATTACTTTTCAGTGCTTTGTTTATAAATTTTACTATGTAATATTTTATGTATATTATTTTAATGAGGAAATGAGGTAATTAAAAGGCAATCAAATGACTAGACATACAGTCAGTACCATATATATATATGTATATATATATGTATATATATATATATATATATACATATATAAAACTATAAATTGGTGCTGTTGCAGCCACCAGTATGACCAGTATGTTTTTTTGCTAAAGATATTGTTTTGCCTCCGTTACATCCTATTCTGAATTTTTTTTAGCATTCTTTTATTTTTGCTTTACAATTTAGATAGCTTCTTTATTGACTTGGCTTTATAAAAATTCTATATTATTAATAAATTATTTTTATTTTTCAAAATAAGATTATATTTCTAATGTTCATTGACATTTTAACAGTCACTGGTTTTCATCATCCTATAATACTCCTTTATCTGAATATGTGACTTTCTTATCTATTTTAATTTTGATGGACACTTCATTTTTTCAGTATTCTAAGAAAGCTCTTATAAACCAGGCCATTATAGAAAGTTTTGAACTTTTCTACCTGTCAAGAGTGATTTATAAGTTTCTTTGTAGCAAAATTCTTTAAACTGTGGAATAAAAGTCATTATTGTTACTATTAAATGAGTAGAATGGGTCTTTCACAAAAATTGCTTAAAGAAATAATTGGCAAGAGTATCACATATTCCATTTTATATGTGAATATAAATGTACTATATAGCAAAGATGAAGATGATACCAAATTACTTGTCAAATGTTTGTACCAAACATTTGTCTTCCTCTCTTATGTGGTATCATTAATACAATAAAGATGGAAATGGCCCCAAGTGCCTTGATTACCTCTTTATGTTTAGGACTCACTTTGGACAGAATTGAGACTTCTATTTCTTTACATTGTATACCTCTAAAATTACAGTTCACATGTTAATTTACTATATAACAATAATGTGGTGTTCAAATAAAAATGTTTCCCATAGACTAATATATTTGAATGCTTAGTTATCACGGAGTTGAATTACTGAGAAGGATTAGAGAAATTAGAAGGCAAGGCCTTGTTGGAGTAGGTGTGGTCTTGTTGGAAGAAGTGTGTTCATTCTGCTTATAATACTATTTTTAGTGAATGCTAAACGTTTTTTTTTTTTTATTTTTGTGTGTATTAGCAATCATATATGTGATAATTCTGTTAATTGCTTTATGGTTTTCATATGTTTTAATCTCTTTGTGTTTCTTTGAATGTTTTAATTAATTTATTTATCTATTTATTATCATGTGGTGGTAGGCACATATGCAGAAGTCAGTGGCAGTAGCATTGTCAACAGGCTCGTCTGGTAAGTGCTTCAACACTGAGCCATCTGACCAAGGCTCCTCATCATTTATAAATTGGTAGGACCTTGGCTTAGCATTTTTTTTTTCTTGGTAGGGAGATAGAGGAATGTTGTAACAAATTGCAACAAATTTGATTATTTGAACACTAGACATTTACCCTTTTAGAATTTGACGTCAGAAGTCCAAAACCAAGTTGTTGGTAAAGTAAGTTTCTTCCTCAGGATAAATCTGCATTCAAGACATAAAATAGATACTATGTAATACATATAGACAGTAAATAGCTACTATACATACTGAAGTTAGAACATCCACAAATCCACACACTTTTTAAATGACATCATTGCTAAAATCTACTCATTTAGTTCTATAGCCCATTTCTTAATTGGACTATTGGGCATTTTGATGTCTAATTTCTTGAGTTCTTTATATATTCTGGAAATCAGCCCTCTGTAAGATGTGGGGTTGGTTAAGAACTTTTCCCATTATGTAGGCTGTTGCTTTGTCTTGTTGACTGTGTCCTTTGCTCTACAAAAGATTCTCAGTTTCAACAGGTCCCACTGATTGATTGTTTCTCTCAGTGTCTGTGCTACTGGTGTTATATTTAGAAAGTGATCTCCAGTGCCAATGCATTCAAGAGTACTTCCTACTTTCTCTTCTAGCAGGTTCAGAGTAACTGGATTTATGTTGAGGTCTTTGATCCACTTGGACTTAAGTTTTGTGCACGGTGACAGATATGGATCTATTTGCAGCCTTCTACACATTGACATCCAGTTATGCCAGCACCATTTGTTGAAGGTGCTTTCTCTTTTCCATTGTACATTTTTGGTTTATTTGTCAAAAATTATATATTCATAGGTGTGCAGGTTAATGTCAGGGTCTTCAGTTCGATTCTATTGGTCCACATGTTGGTTTTTATGCCATTACCAAGCTGTTTTTATTACAGTAGCTCTATAGTAGAGCTTGAGGTCAGGGATTGTGATGTCTCCAGAGGTTGTTTTATTGTACAGGATTCTTTTGGCTATCCTGGGTTTTTTGTTTTTTCATATGAAGTTGAGCATTATTCTTTCCAGATCTGTGAAGAATTGTGTTGGTAATTTGATAGGGATTCCATTGAATCTGTAGATTGCTTTTGGTAAGATGGCCATTTTTAATATGTTAATCCTGCCTATCCATGAGCATGGGAGATCTTTCCATTTTCTGACATCTTCTTCAATATCTTTTTTCAGAGACTTAAAGTTCTTGTCATATAGGTCCTTCACATGCTTAGTTAGAGTAACCCCACTGTATTTTATTTAATTTGTGGCTATTGTAAAGGGTGATATATCTCTGATTTCCTTCTCAGCCTGTTTGTCTATAGGAGGGCTACTAATTTTTTTTCAGTTGATCTTGTATCCTGCTATGTTGCTGAAGATTTTTATTATCTGTATCAGTTCCTTGGTTGAATTTTTGGGGTCACTCATTTATACTATCATGTCATCTGCAAATAGGGAAAGCTTGACTTCTTCCTTTCCAATTTGCATCCCCTTAATCTCCTTATGTTGTCTTATACCTCTGGCTAGAACTTCAAGTACTATATTGAATAAGTATGGGGAGAGGGGACAGACTTGCCTTGTTTGTGATTTTAGTGGTATTGCTTTGAGTTTCTCTCCATTTAATTTGATGTTGTCTCTTGGCTTGCTGTAGATTGCCTTTATTATGTTTAGGTATGTTTCCTGTATTCCTGATTGTCCCAAGACCTTTATCATGAAGGGGTGTTGGATTTTGTCAAATGCCCTTTCTGCATCTAGTGAGATGATCATGTGGTTTTTTTCTTTGAGTTTGTTTATATGGTTTATTACATTGACAGACTTTCATATGTTGAACCACCCTTGCATCCCTGGGATGAAGCCTACTTGATCATGGTGGATAATTGTTTTGATGTGTTCTTGGAGTCTGTTTGCCAGTATTTTATTGAGTATTTTTGCATCAGTGTTCATGAGGGAGATAGGTCTGTGGTTCTCTTGCTTTGTTGCATCTTTGTTTGGTTTAGGAATCAGGGTAATTGTAGCCTCATAGAAGGAGTTTGGTAATATTCCTTCTGCTTCTGTTGTGTGGAACAATTTACAGAGTATTGGTATTAAGTCTTCTTTGAACTAAACAGAGAATTCTCAACAGAGGAATTTCAAATGCCTGAAAGACATTTAAGGAATTGCTCATCATCCCTTATTTTCCATGAAATGCAAATCAAAACGACTCTGAGATACCACCTTACACCTGTCAGAATGGCTAAGATCAAAAACACAGAAGACAGCTTATGCTGGAGAGGATGTGGAGCAAGGGGAACTCTCCTCCATTGCTGGTGGGAATGCAAGCTTGTACAGTCACTTTGGAAATCAATATGGCGCTTCCTTAGAAAATTGGGAATCAATCTCCCCCAAGACCCAGCTGTAGCACTCTTGGGCATATACCCAAGGTATGCTCAATCATACCACAAGGGCATTTGCTCAGCTATGTTCGTATCAGCTTTGTTTGTAATAGTCAGAACCTGGAAACAACCTAGATGCCCTTCAACTGAAGAATGGATAAAGAAAATATGGTACATATACACAATGGAGTACTACTTGGCAGAGAAAAACAATGACATCATGAGGTTTGCAGGCAAATGGATGGATCTAGAAAAAATCATCTTGAGTGAGGTAACCCAGACTCAGAAGGACAAACATGGTATGTACTCACTCATAGGAGGATACTAGATGTAAAACAAAGATGACTAGACTGCTACACAACTCCAGGGAACCTACCTAGAAAACGGGACCCTAGGAAAGACACAGGTATCACCCAATGACAGAGAAATGGATGAGATCTACATGAACAACCTGGATGACAGTGGGAGTAATGAAGTACAAGTTTTGAGGGAATGAAAGCTAAGGGGAGCAGGAGATCCCAGCTGGATCAAGAACAGAAAGGGACAACAAGGAATAACAGACTATGATAAATGAAGACCACATGAGAACAGGAATAGGCAGAGTGCTGGAGAGGTCCCCAGAAATCCACAATCTGTAGACTCCTGTCAATGGTCGAGAGAAAGCCTGATCTGACCTAGTCTGGTGATCAGATGGCCAAACACCCTAACAGTTGTGCTGGAATTCTCATCCAAAACTGATGGAAGTGGATGCAGAGATCCTCAGCCAGGCCCCAGGTGGAGCTCCAGGTGTTCAATTTTTGAGAAAGAGGAGGGACTGTAAGAGCGTTAATTGTTGAGACCAAGATTGGAAAAAGCACAGGGACAAATAACCAAATGAATGGAAGCACATGAATTATGAACCAAAGGCTTTGACCCACTGGATCAGGCTCTCTGGATAAGTGAGACAATTGAATAGCTTGAACTGTTTGGGAGGCATCTAGGATGTGGGACTGGGACCTGTCCTTAGTGCATGAGCTGGCTCTTTGGAACCTTGGGCTTACACAGGGACACTTTGCTCAGCCTGGAAGGAGGGGACTGGACCTGCCTGTACTGAATCCACCAGGTTTAAATGAATCCCCAGGGAAGTCTTGGCCCTGGAGGAGATGGGAATGGAGGGGAGAGGGGTTTGGGGGAAGGTAGGGGTGGGTACTTGATGGGGGAGGACAGGGGAACCCATGGCTGATACGTAAAATTAAAACACAAATATAATAATTATAATAATAATAATAATAATAATAATAATAATAATAATCTACTCATTTAATGTAACTTCCAAATATAGTACATTGTTATCAATAATCCTTAAAGGTTTGGCATAAACCTAAGGTGCTCACTCTCAATATTTCTCATCCATGTGACATCCACAGTGCTAGCAAAAGCAGTCAGACACAAAAGATTTAAAAAAGTAAAGATACCCAATTGCAAAGGAAAAAGTAAAATGACCTTTCTTTGTATGTCATCATAGTATCATGTTGTAACTACTACATAAATTATGTAAAAAAAAAACTTAGTCATTTTACTAATTCTAGGATATAAAATAAAAGTATGAATATCAACATTTATATAAAGTTGACAACCAATCTTTTGTTGGGATAAAATATCCAGACAAATGTGACATAAGGGAGAAGGGATACTTGGTTCACAGTTACAGGCTATAGCCCACTGTTGTGTGGAATCACAGGAACAGCAGCCTGAGGCAGAGGCAAATGGCCACATTTTACACAGCTGAAAACCATATATGCATGCTTATGTTCAGCTTGCTTTTCCCACTCTTAAATGGTTCAGAATATCTTGCTAAGGGAATGGTGTCACCTAGAGTAGGCAAATCTTGTCAATTCAATTAAATAAGGATATTCCTCACAGGCATGGTCTAGGTCAACATGCTATAGACAAACTCTCTCTTAGACTCTGTTTTAAGGTAGTTCTAGATTGCGCCAATTTGACACTTAAAACTAATGACTATACTAACAGAAAAATCAAGTAAACATCACCATTTACAATTTCACAAAATGTTTAGAAATGTCTCACCAAAAAGATGAAATAATATTATCATTAGTTTTCTGTTGCTATGACAAAGTATCATGCCCAAAATGGACTTATGCAAGGAAGGGTTTAAAGTATAGTTCTAGAGGCCAACAGCCCATAATGATAGGGAAGGCCTGGCATGGCAGCCAGGACAGAAAACTGGCTGATCACATTTTATTTGAAAACTTGAAACTAAGAGAAAAAAATTGGAAGTGGGAAGGAAGCTGTAAACTGCCAAGGCCTACTACCCCCAGCAATGTATTTTTTGTAAAGGATCCATAACCTCCTCAAACACTGCCACTAACTAGGGACCAAATGGTCAAAGTTGTTAGCCTATTGTAAAAAATATAATGCTCCATTAAAATTGAAAATGAAATGTATGTAGAAATATACCCCATGCTCATGATATAAAAGAATTGTAGCTGGAAGTTTTTCTGTGTCCTGCCCAGTCCACAGCCACTCAGACCCCAATAAACAAACAGAGGTTTAATATTATTTATAAATGCTTGGCCATTAGCTCAGGCTTATTACTGACTAGCTCTTGCATTTAAATTATTCCAAAATTCTTATTTATGTTTAGCCACGTGGCTTGGTACCTTTTCTCATTTCTGCATTGTCATCTTGCTTCCTCTGTGTCTAGCTGGTGACTCTTGACTTAGCCTTTCCTCTTCCCAGCACTCCTTTAGTCTGCTCGCCCCACCTATGCTTCCTGTCTGGCTACTGGCCAATCAGTGTTTTATTAAACCGGTGTATAAACACATTATCCCACAGTAAAGAATCATTATTAATATGTTTATTCTAGTGAAAACAACCCACATATTCAACAAAATCTCTATGAAAGTTTAATGTCATTGTGCTTAGAAAGAGAGAAAAAAATGTGAAATTCCTATCAGTGCTTCTTTTAATGATGATTGCTGATAATTCCTGTTTCTATTTCTGCCCTTATATGGCCATTACTCCTGTGTTCATATCTCTGATCTTTTTGCCTGGTCTAAAATATTCATCAATTATTATGTTTGGGACTCATCTTAAATCTGAGGGATTATCATATTTTAGATCTCAAGCTTAACTTGATTACAGCTGAAATGATCATGTGACATACGGTCTCATTTACAAGCCTTGTCTTTCAGGAGGACTTCATTCATTCTATTTAGATTGCTAGAGAAATACTGAGTAAAAACTAGCTAATATGCTCATGTACTTCAGATCTTAATGTTAATGCTACAGAACTCATTTATTTTTATTTTTATTTGAAATAGTCCTATGTAATCAGGCTGGCCTTAAACTCCCAGTACAGACAACAAACCAGAACTTCTGATGCTTGTGTTTCTACCTCCAAAACCCTGGAATTATGGGTGTGCATCACTGCAGTGGTTTGGGGAAGGTGATCTCTACACTATTGGGTTGTTGAATGCTTGGTCCCCATTGGTGGTGATCCTTGAGTTTGGGAGGTATGGCCTTGCTGGAAGAAGTGTGTTAGTAGGAGCAGACTTTGGGAATCAAAGATTATCCTCATTCCTAGTTTGCCCTATTTCTTTTTTGTAGTTTGAGATGTGAACTCTCTCAACTGACTTCTATGGTCACCATGTCCATCTACTGCCACATTTGCCTGCCATGTTGTTGATGGATTTTCATTCTTCTGAGACCGCAGCCCCTTACTTCTATAAGTTGCCTTAGTCATGGTGTTTTATCACAGCAATAGA
Source organism: Onychomys torridus (assembly GCF_903995425.1). Taxonomy (NCBI): domain Eukaryota; kingdom Metazoa; phylum Chordata; class Mammalia; order Rodentia; family Cricetidae; genus Onychomys; species Onychomys torridus. Next base: position 15,446,246 of record NC_050444.1, on the reverse strand, counting down.
AAGGTAACTGAAGCAACCACTGAGGCAAGTTTATGAAGGGCTAGGGACTGAGCCCTGGCCTTCTGGAATGATAAGCAGATTCTCAGCAAACTGAACTACATCCCCTGCCCATGGGCATGTTCTGATTATTTTGATAAGCTCATCCGTGCACATGAGTATGTATGTGTGTGCTCACACATATGTCATATTTTCTAATTTACTTCAGTATATGCTTTCCTTAGTTTTTTTTTAACCTGTGAAATATGTATTTTAAAACATTCTTTAGTAAACTATGTCTGTGGACAAACATTTACAACTTTTCTTTTGCATTAAAGTATTTTACTTTAACCAATAAGTTAGCTAAGAAGAGTAAAATGTTGTAGATTTGTTCACTGAAAATTCCTTTCCTTTCATACTAATCCTGGCTTTTTTTGTTGTTTCTTAACCTAACAGTGTTGCCTTTATATAACATCTCATTGGGTGGTCTTAAAGGCATTCTTTTGTGTTCTTTCTAATAGTTATATATTTTGGTTTACCTATATACATATTTCTTAATATTCTAGGAAGTTACTGCCATCATCAAATTTACTTTTGTTTCTTCAATTACATTTTTATTTTGACAAATTATTTGTAATCACTTTTCTTTATACTCCTTAAACTTCCATTTTCTATTTCCTGTGTCTTTATGCAATACATTTTTATTATTGGTTTTATTTTGTAGTTTCATTTTAATTTCTAAAAAAAATTATTTGGTTCTTTTCAATGAATTCAAGTATACTTAAGAATGAGTTCTTATTTTTCCATTGTATTTTTGTTGTTAGCACACTGTATACATAGTTATATTACTTGACATTTTCAGTGTGTGAGATGGTTGGGAATCTGGTCTGCTCTTTGTTCTTTCTGTTGACTTTTATCATGCTTCCCTGTGACATTGCTTACTTTGTTTTGTAGTTTTGAAGGCATATTACATATAACCTTACTTTTGTACTATCTTCTAGGTAATTGAATCTTATAGGACATAATTTGCTTCCTAAAAGTACTAAGGGCTTTAGTAAATTTAAGGATGCTTGTAGGTAGTGATAATTTGTGTTTCATTTACATGTGAGGTAAGACTGGTTCTAGCTCTTGGTCATTGGACTCTCTCAGGTTCAAGTTCCTTTTCTTGTGTGGTCCAGGTTTCATTTGTAATTCTGGTTGACATCTGAATTTTCCTGTAAGAACATGTAGGTCTTGCATTTCTTTACATCACTTTCTCCAGCCCCTATTTTCAGTTCAGCATTATTTTGAAAATGTGTTTGGAATAAATTTTTGTGAGGTCTAGTCTTCCATATGGAAGAAACACACATTTGAATTGTCTTTGTCATTTCATGTTGCTGTTTTTCTTCTTGCTACTCTTAATATAAGTGGAAATATTGGTCTTGTTTCTCTTTGCCTTTCATTTTACACACTATGGCAATAATTTAGAGTTGAATCTTTTTATTTATTCCACAGTCAGTAAAGTTGTTACAAGTCATTTAAAATATGGATCTCAGACTTTGGTTTGTGCTCTGAATTTATGGATTTTTCTGTCTATTCAGCTTCAGCTTTAACTTTCTTTTTTAAAGTAATGCTATGGTTTCTTAGGATGACTCTAAAGTCTTCTTGTAAATCATATTATTTTTAAAACAGATTTTTGTCAAGTTAAACTTAAGTGAATTAGAACATACGGGTTACATACTCATTAAAGCCCACACATGGAACAAGAAATGACTGAAAAATGTGGTTGGCAAAATCCATTTGGCAGTTTCCAAAGCCAAAACATTAGAGGGGAGGTGAATTTAATAATTTTCTAACACTAAAACATAGTCACATTTTCAGTACCTAGGAACTATATTCTCTGATGTACTTCTTTATGGACTAGTCATGGTAAATGCTCACTTTATGGATAGTACTAATAAAATTATATGTGTCAGCTCTCTTTACATTATCTTTTCCAACATTTAAGAACCCAAAAGTATCAGATTAGGAAAAGGCAAAAGATCCAATATGATCCTTAATTTTGTACATTGAATGTCAGTCTACAAAGGCAAGCTACAACATCTGCAAGCAACTCATAAATGATCAGATTCCAAATTTAATTGGTATTTTTAATCTGAAATTAATTGACCAAAAAGACTAGAGAGCATTTTGGAGAAGACCTTTGATTATCATTTTTATCTTTAGTGAAGTAATCATTGTCTTCTTGGTTCTTGGAATCAAGCCATTATTTTCACATTCAATTCCTGGGAATCAACCTTACCGATTGCAAATGGGGCTATTAGACCATGTGAGATTAGTCTGATTGAGTAAATTAGGTCTACTTACTGAGTGCTTAATGTGGCTGTGCTGCAACTTGTTCAGAATCCCCAGGGGATTCATTTCACTTTGATGCTAGCATTGTGATCAAGACTGTTCACATCTAGCATATTGATGAAGAATTACTAGTTCCCTCAAAGGATAGAAGTTTGAAACTTTACATCCATCAGATGCTTTGCAATGGCCACACAGTCTTCCACAATTTATCCATCCCTTCCCAAATCCAAATATATGACGTTTTATCTTGTGTCCCAATGGGGCATCTGTAATATATCTATTCTAGAAAATGGAGGCAGATGGATATGACCATTTACTAAACTGCTCAGTAGTGTCTTCCTAGACTCTTTAACACTGAAGGCAATTTTTGATTAAACATTTATTCTGAGGTAGTGACATTGTACACACTGACTATCTTCATAGCAATCCATAAATAATTTCCCAGGACAAGTAAAAAAAAAAAATATCTGTTGCATGTTGGTTAGGGTGACAGTGTAATGTCCAGTCAGTACCAGGACCTTGAGTTGGGGACCATCTTCTTGGGCATTTTCTCTCTACCTGTTTCCCTATGCCCAGAATTCCAGAACCAAGATAGTACCATGACACTATTTTATGGGAAATCAGAAAATAAGTTTCCAGGGATACATCCTTGGTTCTAATGCACCTTAAAATGAAATAATGCTCAAGGACCACAGATCATTTTTTTTTTGTCCTAGAACTGCAGTGATGTATTTTTGGGGTCATACTTGGCTTTGCCAGGCAGTACTAAGCCTATTTCTACCCCTGCTATAAGTTGTTGGTGCATTCCCTGAAACAAATCAAGGATAGGATGCTCTTTCTAGGTAAACTCCAACCTCAGTCTTTCAGAAGGTAATAAATGCAGTAAACAGTTCTCAAACACTTTTTTTAAGATTTCATTTTAATGACTTTGTTTTATTTCTAACTGAGTACTTAAACATGAAATTATTTGTTCCAATTAGTGGCTATTAGTTTTCAATTACATTTGTGCTATTAGTGTCCAGCAATAAAGATTCGTCTATTTTCTTTAAAACTACCAAACCCATTTGTAATGTGGGTTTAGTCGGATGTGTTGTAACTGTCCGTGGTGCTTAAAACCCCAGCCAAGGAGAAACTCCACTAGGCTCACAGAGCATGGTGGAAAATGCCACCACCTAGAAGACAGGGCTTTCATACAGTACCGGTTCTAGGACTTTATAGATGCTAACATTAAAAAAAGAGAAAGTTGGTTGGGAATATGTCCTTTTATTTTATGTCAATTTTAGTGTGCAACTAGATAAATATGAAGCCATTAGATTTAGAACTTTGACCAAATATGTTGCTGATTTTAGTCACAAAGCAGGATGTGAAAACTTCATTTAGAATATTTTAACTGTTTTTTTATTCATAGATAGTATCACAAGATCTAAGCTCTAACACAGAAGAGCTAATCTTTAAGCTACTACAATCATGTTGTGGATGGGACCTGCTACAGGAAATTAAAAGTAGAAAAGTCTCCTTTACCTGTTATTTTTAAAAGCAATCTTACTAAAATAATTTGAGAATTGTGGTTTCACAACAGTATAAAAAAATGATCAAGATAGTTTAAAGCTGAATCTGTACCCATGAAAGTCGAGACCAAAGGAGGAACACTCTTTCAGAAGTTGTACTAGCAGACCACCACAGCATTTGTGTCTACAGGCCAGCTCATTCCACTTAGTAATCTTCAAAGTAAAAGGAATTTGTGTTGAAAATGTTTAAGGCATACTGTCAACAATTATATTTCTCACAATATACAAAAGGGATGGGACAAATGATAAATCTAGGATTTTTTTAACTTTTAATTTTCAAAAATAATGAATTTTCTATAAAAAACAAAATCATTTAAGTAGAATTAGTTTGACAATCACTCATGATATCATTTTACAAATCCACATAATACATTTCAAAGTGAAGACAAAATGTTGTATTATATGTGTGTGAACAAGTTGGGTTAGAAGCTGATATTGAGAATCTTCCTCAAAAGTATTCACTCTAAGTTTTGAGATGGTTGCTCAATGGTCTTAGAGCTTGCTCAAGTGCTCTAGGGATCCTCTTGTCTGACTTCACAGTTGTAGGATTACTGGTTTACACTCCCATACATAGCATTTTGCCTGGTGAGGTGGCTCCAATCTCAGGTTCTCCTAAGGCATCTTATCTCCCTAAACCAACCTTGTCTTTTCAATTACGCTTTTGAGTACAAGCCATGGAAGTCTTATCACTTCTTCAATCATAATTATTCCCAACTTTGTTTCTCGATGATAGGGCAACATACACATTCTTCCTATGCTCTTTGGGGTTCTCTGACTGTAAAAATTAGAGATCTTTGTTTTTATCCCATGCTTTTTTCTGCCACATGTAGGCTGATTTAAATTGTAAAATATAGAGGAACTCACATGTTCATATAGACAAGAACCATCTCCTTGCTCCAGAAGTGTGACACAACACAGTGATCTAATAGTGCTCTCTTTGCAGTCAAAAGAGGACAATTTTATTTTACTTCACTCTTCTTCACCCTTAGCTCCCTGACCATTGAGCCCAGAGCTGATAAAAACTTAATTTGCATTAAAAGACCACTTTCAAACATCTCTCATGATTTCATTTCTTGTATAAACCTATTTTTCTCTTAAAGGAATCATTCAGCTTTTCCAAAGGATCTAGAAACAGACTTCAAGCCAATAATATTCATCATATTATTGAAATACATTGAGTATTTCAAAGAAAAATGACTAGCTTTCCTTCATAACCAGAAAGCAAACCCTGGAGACTACAGTTTCCAAACTTATATTTGAAGGTAAGACATCCTTCACTTAGAGATGCATTAGCTGAGATGTTTTCTCAGTCTTTGTCATTTTAATTTTAAGGTGTATGAATACAACCTGCCCTCTGACCACACAGGAGAGTGGGGCTCTGTTTGCTTCCCAGGTGAAGCAGGGTATCATGAGAGTTACTCTTATACAACTTCCTTCCTAAACAGATGTTCAAATGAAGACACAGCTTAATGGAAAACGTACTTCAAGATGCACATCCTGATGCTACTCCTCTGCTCAGCAGAATGTCCTGTTTTGTTAGGGCATGAAACTTGACAGGGAGCCCTTGTTCTCTGTGTTGTGACTCATCCAGCCATGCTTTCTCTAATTTGTACATGTTCCTGCTATCCCCAGTCTTTCAGTCACCTCTCTGAGATCAATCATTTCTATTGGACACTACCCCAGTGACACTGTCCTTTCCCAGATGATGATCTTGTATCCAAGCAATAGCCAATCATCAGCAACTCCATTTACCCTTCAGCAGCCAGCAGGACCCTCATTCTTCTTCACAGATTCTCTCTTTGCCCAGGTTCCACTGATGCATGCCTTCTTGATGCATTTTCAAGTCACTAACTCCTGACACCCTAATTGTTTTACAAGTGAAAGTTTCTTTCAAATGGATCTCCTGGTGTTTGGGGCAGTAAAGTCTAAGATGACTTCACTTCCCTCCCCATGTGTTCTCTCTTGCAAATCTTATCTAGTTCTATGTCTTTAACAAACATCTCTAAGTATTCATAAATTTGATTTTCAAACCTACAGCATTCTCAGGTATTTGACTCTCCATCAGTATCTCTGTGGAGATGAGTCACAGACATGAGAATCTGATCTCCTCTAAGCAGATCCTGAATTTTTCCAACAGGCCCAGCTTTGCCCAGTTTTACTTATCTTGTGAAATGGGACAAATATTCATTTTTTTTCAATCTAGAAACCTATTCCTGTAACATGTTCTAAATGCTCTTATAATAAAATAAAATAAATAAACTCAGAGCCAGATATTGGGGTAAATGCTGAAAGATCAGAGAGACAAAGGAATGAGACACTAGGGAATCTTCTCACCACTTGGAAATCCTCAGTCTGAATGGAAAGCAAGAGCCTATCTCCACGAATTCTCTAACTGAAAGTCTCTGAGTCCTTAGCCAAAAAAGGGCTCTTGTTCCTGTCTCCTTGAACCTTCTATGCCTTTCTCAGCCCAGCCATTTCACTTCCTTCCTAGTGCTGGGATTAATGGCACATGTGCTTCCCAAATACTGGTAGCAAAGGCATGAGATCTCAAGTGCTGGAATTAAAAGTGTATGACTCCCAAGTACTGGGATTAAAGGTATATGCCACCACTGCCTGGCCCTGTTTCTCTCCTAGACTGAATCAACCTCACATAGTCCAGGGTAGCTTTGAAAATCACAGATATACAGATGGATCTCTGCCTCTTGAGGGCTGGGATTAAAGGTATGTGCTTCCCTGCCTGGCCTCTAAGTTTAATCTAGTGGCTGAGTCTGTCCTCTGATCCTCAGACAAGCTTTATTTGATACACAATATATTACCACATCTCCATTCCTTCATTTCCCCTAGCATACCCTCCACTCCACCTCACAGTACACCATACTTTTCAGACACCATAGTCACCTGGTCCACATCCCTCTGACCCAGAACTGGGTTCCTGATTTTTGCAGTTGCCACTTAGAGCATTTTTTTTTTGCTGCTGCTGCTCATCCACATCTTCGCTATATAATCACTTCTTTCTATTAGTTATTTTTCTATCAGTGTGATAAAACATTATATCCAAGGCAACTTGTAGAAGGAACAGTTTAATTGAGCTCACACTTACAGATAGCTAGAGTCCATGGTGGCAGAGAGCAAAGACATGGTGGCAAGAACTGCTGAATGCTCACATCTAGACCTGCAAGCAAGAGGAAAAGAGAGATAGCTAAAAATGTCACAAGTCTTTGGAAACTTCGTTGCCTACACTCAATGACCCATCTCATCCAGCAGTCCAATCAACCAGGGACAATTCAGGCACATGATCCAAACTCAGCAGTGATTTATAATCAGCTTCCCCACACCTCTAGCAATTCCCAGTAATTTCATCACTTTCGGCTCTTTCCTGCTCTAAGATTAGGATCCTAGGTTTTCTTTGGGTACCTGGGACACACTGATATGGGAGTCCCGGTGCAGAGGGCATTGCCTCTCAGAGTACTTTACTATGGGCCGTCTATAGCCCAGCCAACTGTTTATATCATTCCTCTCATTGCTCAGAATATCTAAGAGCTATTTTTATTTCTTTTTAGCAATTTGCCTGATTCTTTACCACCCTAAAGCACCTATAACTGTGTCAAACTGTAACTATGTTACTTTGACATCCTTCTCACTCAGTACCTGGTGAGCGGATGTCTAGTAAATAACCACTGAATAAACAAATAGAGCACTGTGTGCTCATGATAACAGGAATTTTCCCACACTGCAATGTGATAGTGGGCTGCTAATTGGGATTCTAAATATAGAGCAAATAAACTGTATAAAATAGGGCATGTGAGAAAATAAATATTTCTTGAAGAATGTGAACTTTGCATCATTTAGCTTCTAGGTCCCTATTTAGGATCCAAGGGTTGCATTAATGTAGGTTTCTCTGTGATTAATTATTTATAGGGCACTGAAATGATCTGTGCCAAAAAGCAGATCTAGATTTAAATAGCTTCATCTATCTGAAGGCACTAGGAAACACAATTCACAAAATCCATATATGATTATTACAGGTTTACAGAAATTATATTAATTATACTTGTTATTAGACAACATGGGGAAAGGAAATATGATTTAAAGAAATTTGTCAATGATTAAAGGGGCAGCTGTTTCAAGATCCAGGTGCCAAAATGAAAACAGAAATCTACATTCCAGCCTTTTATGTGAGGATTCTGTTCATCAGGATTAGATGGGCTTGTGTGACATAGCTTTAATTTACCTCCAAGGTTGTTATTTTCCCTAACTTCCACATAATTTCCCAAGACAATCTAATATTGGTATTTTTAAAGTCATCCATAATATGTATGCAGTTAACTTTTCCCTCCTACCAAGTGTGTACTATTCTAAGACAACAGAAAAGTAGTCAATTCCATTTTTTGTTTCCTGTGATTCACATGAGAAAAAATCTATAAGGTTATGAATAATTTTTGAAAGGTTTATATAAATACAAAATGATGAATATATCATTACATAGAAGAAGTTTGTCAAGAACACTGGAGAAATTCTACCCTGTCGCGCCCGCCTCGACCAGCAAGGATGACACAACACCGGGATTCTTCTTATCACAGTTTAATCAGGCCCTTGGTTAATTGCATTGTCTTTCTCTCTCCCCGGGGCAAGCCTCTCCCAGCACCTAAGTAGGGTTGGGCTGCCAACCCCAAGCAGCCACGTGGGCACTGTCCACAGGTTCACACATATGCCAGCAGCACACGAATCCAGCCATAGCCAAATAAGGAGCTGTTTACCCTAAAGAGTGTTTGCCTTCGGGAAGGCAGAGGGTAGAAGCCAGAGCCATCTTTAGGGTGCGGCTACATGCAGCTTTCTACACTACCCTACTCTTTCAGTTCCCCTGAACACCACGCTCCAGGTAGTCATTGTCAGCCAGTCACACTCAAGAACATAAAATGAAGCCAAGGTGAAATCCAGGTGGGAGAGTTAGAGTAATGGAAAGGGTGGGAGAAGAGCAAGGACAACTCAGTGAAATAAGCCTTCTATGTTACATTCCCCTTCCCCACCTTAAGAGTTGAAAGTAGACTGGCTGTGGTGTGCACACCTATAGTCCCAGCACTCGGGAGGCAGAGGCAGGTGGATCTCTGTGAGTGCAGGACCAGCCTAGTCTACAGAGCTAGTTCCAGGAAAGCTAGGGTGGTTACACAGAGAAACTCTGTCTTGAGAAACCAAAAAATTAGACAAAAAAGAGTTGAAAGTAGGAATGAATTTAGATGTTCAAGGCAATTTATATCATCATGAGTGAAACTGTGTGTTGTATAGTATGTGTATTATATGTTATTATTCATTGTTTAGGTTATTTGTGATATTACTATTCTGAATTTCTTTCAAATTATTAAATAATTTGGCAGGGTATAAAGAAAAAACAAAATAAAGAATATTTGTGATTTCACCTGTAAGGAGAGCAATCTTAGTGACCAAGACAATGAGAATTTAGCATTGTTAATATATGAATAATGCTAACCTGTGAAAAAGAGTGATCACACTTGTATATGCTGTTATCTAATTCTACTGTGTGTTTGCAGAAGAAGAAAAATCATGTTCTCCCAAACATACACTTAAAAAAAAAAGAGCCCATAGGGAGAAATACAGCCTTGTCCTCTGACCTGGGAACTATTTTTTTTGCAGATGAAGCATCTCTTTCAGGCACTCTGGTAGATGTGCTCCTATACAGATTTTGGGGAAACATAGTGAGCAGTTTCATTTCAATAAAGTTCTCCTTTCACTCCCACCCATGCTTTCTACAGGAATGTCCATCCTTGTTCCCAGAAGGCTTTACACCTAAACCAGTTTAGAGCTTGTCTGGTGTCTGAATAACTTCTGGGGTTCTCTTTCCTGAACCCTTGGTTTGTTTGGGTTTGTTACTGTTGTTTGTCTTTGGATGAAGCTAATATGCAATTAACTCTTACCTGCATTTGATCTGCCATTCCAGTGATTAAGTTCCTGTCACATATTGTCATATCTGTAGCCCATGATTTCTTTGCTGGCACTGGAGCTAATAATAAAAATGATGACAACACAACCATGTTTAAATAGAGATTTACATATGAATATCACATATACATTAAATTAATTGTACTCATTTTTATTGTGTGGACAAAGGAACTTAAACTAAGCAAAAGTTGTTTAAGGTCCATAGAAGAGGTGAACTAAATCCAGGACTTTTGACCTCTAAGTCAACCATGATACCTCTTTCCCATTCTTCTTTTGTCTTCTGCATGTCCACACATAGAAGATTGAAAATAGATTCAAATTGCTCATTTTGTGGACTGAAGTCTGAATGTAACTCCAAAACTTTGAAAATGCTAAAGGAAAACATCGGCAAGGAACTTCAAGATATAGGCATGCACAAGGATTTTCTGCAAAGGACTCAGATAGCAAAAAAAAAAAAAATAGTTCCAAGAATTGACAGATGGGAAAATTAAAAAGATACTTTATAGTATAAAAAACGATTAGCAGAATAAGCAAAGCCTTAAGAATAGGACAAAATATTTGTCAATTCTGCCTTATATAGGGAACTAGTATCTAGAACATATAAAGAACTATTAAATACAAATGAAATACCAAAATCTCCCCAAGTCATCTAATTAATAAATTGCTCAATGTAGTGAATATATAGTTCTCAAAATAAGAAATATGGAAATCTGATACGTATTTGGAAAATATTTAATATTAACACACATTAAGAAAATAGAAATAAATAGAAATTAAAGCTGTTTTGATAGTCCACCTTACCCTAGCCAGGATGACTGTCATCAAGGAAACAAGCAACAAGGACTGCTGATGGAAATGTGGGAGGAGATGGACCTGTGTACTGCTGGTGAGGGCCAGAGAAAGAGCTGTGAAATTCAATACCGAGGTTTTTCAAAACATCTAAAAATAAAACTATCATCTGATCTAATTAAATCACTCATGAGTATAAACCAACTGGATTCTCAGTCAATATACCACAGACATATGCATATATATCCATGTTGATTGCTGCACTGTTCACAATAGCCAAGTCATGGACACTGCCTATATGTTTATCAACAGATGAATGGATAAAGAAAATATGTATATAACACAATAGATTTTGTTTAGCCATGAAGGATAATGCATGTGACATTTGCAGGAAAAAAGCTAGAATTGGTAATCATTATTTTAGGTGAAATACTCTAGACTCAGAAAGACAGACACCATATTTTCTCTTATGTATGTAATCATTAATTTAAATGATTTATTTGTATTTTCTCTTGTGTGTGTAACTTAGATGTAAATGTATATGTGTGGGTCATGAATAGGGATTATGACAGAAAGGAGGAGACTTTAAGAAAGGGGAGAGACGGGAAATAAGAAGGTAATGTGATGTGAGATTTGAAGAGAGACTGTTAGAGGGAAAGGCAGGCAGCAGCAAAGAGTGAGGGAGAATGGGGTAGCAACAGAGTGGGACAGACAAGAGCAAAATGCATTGACACATGTGTATAAAATGCCACAGACACAAAGCTTTATATGTGAACTTATGGATACATTTTAAAAACTTGGGGGGAACATGTAAATGTCACAAGAAAACCCATTATTATGTACAACTAAGATACTAGTTAAATATGTATGAATAATTGAAGGTGATGGTAACATAAACAAAAAGAAAATTTAAGTGATAGAAATTAGGATTCCTGAGAACTTTAATCCGTCAATGTGACACACACATAGCTTTCCCAAATATAATTTCCTTCTTTGTTGTTACCTAGGAGCATGCAGAGCAATAGGATAGACTTTCTGACTATAATAATCACGTGCTGTTAATTACAAACGGAACAGAAATGCTGGTAATATTCAAGACTTGTGCTCTGCATAAAACTGGGAATTAGTGCTATTACTCTTGTTTGCTAGAGAATATTGGGTCATAGATGCTAATTAGCAGTTCATAGCCCTCCTACAGAGGGAAATCTCATTACTGTGTGAAATGGTCTTCATAGTCAAACCCAACATTCAGGGCACTCTGACCATTTTTTTTTTTTGAGCAATTATAAGGTGTAATAAAACAAAAGAATTACTCTGTGTGTGTGTGTGTGTGTGTGTGTGTGTGTGTGTATGTGTGTGTGTGTGTGTGTGTGATTGTGAGAGAGAGAGGGGGGGGAAAGAAAGAGAGAGAGAGCGAACATAAAGGCTAACCCCCATGGTCTCCTATTTGCTCACTAGTTCAATAAAACAACCTTGTCATGCTTTGAGATTCATACTTAATGTTCAGGAACTGATTAAAAACAAAAATGACCCAAGTTCTTATCAACACAGAGCAGAAATCAGGGTCTCCAACTAAAAACCTACTCCACAAAGAAAAAAATTAAGTCACACAAGTATGTATGTGGTATTATAAAAGTGAGACTGTTTCTAGGATTAGGTGTGTGTGTGTGTGTGTGTATGTGTGCATATACAATACAATCAAGCTCACAGTTGTACCTAATGGATCTGGACTTCTGTGCATAGCGGATTCAGAGAAGTAGAAAGATGGAGCACGGCCTTTACTATCATCAGATACCTAAAAAAAAAAAAAAAACAGGACATTACTTGCATTTACTTTGGTATATTTTAAATTATAATATATATATATTTATTATTGATAGATAAATAGATGTGTGTATTTAAACAAAAGTATATTGAAAGAATAACATTAAAACTCCAGTCTGAATTTAATTATTTCTACTAAGCAAAAGAAATTAGATGTGTATAAATTCTATCTACTAAGTCAAACTGGTTTTGAATTAAAGCTTTTAGCAATGCTAGAAACATGTAATACTTTAATTTACACTCTGAGACTCACTTGACCAAATAAATACATACATACATACATACATACATACATACATACATACATACATACATATATAAGCACTGATGACCAAGGACAGATTTCAGTGAGTTCAGAGGCCAAGGAATGGCTCAGAGCCACAGGAGCATATGTGTACTTTAAAGAAGACATGTACATTTCCTCTCAGTGAAACAGTGGATGGCTACTTTTAATTGAGCTCTTTACTTTTTACCAGAAATGGGACATCAATTTTTACCTGCAGAAGAAAAAAAATTAATTAAAGGAGTAATAACTTATAAAAATTGGAAGTGTAAATCTGTCTTCTCTGTATAGTGCCCAACATTTCATGTAGCTCAAAATGCCTTTGATATCCTCCTGAGTTTTGTCCAGCATTAATTATAGTTCAGAATCAAATATTAATGAACTATGATTTCATTAATTGAAGGAAAGAAAAAAAATTGAAGATTAAGGAAGACAATGGCGGGGAGAGACAAGCTAAGTCATCTTGAATCAACATAGGTAGATGGAGTTCTGAGGTAGGAAAGTTCAGAGAATCTTGCATAAACTCTTTGCTTCTGTGTAAAGAAAGCTCTCTTTGCTCTCTAGAATGAAATTAAATCTCTATTATGAGGAATCTCAGATACATACTTTGACCCACTGTTGAATCATGTACCACAATCTTTTTTTGTATGTTAGCTACTGTCACCATGGCATATCTGGACCAGCAGTGGAGACCTGTCAAGGGAACAATCAGACACTAGTGTTTTATTTTATTTCAATGTAGTGCATGCTAGTTGAAAGCTTGTCAGAATACTCAATGTGAAAGTGAACACATAAACATTTCCCACAAGAGACAACTGTATAATATTTGGTTAACTTTTAGATGTGTTTCTGTGTTCTCTACCCATGTATCTATAAATCATTATTAAAGCAGCTCAAATTTTGTAGAGTTTACACATATTTTCAAGTTTTAATTTTCACAGAAATTCAGAAAGGAGAACACCACAAGGTTGTGCATTTGCACACGTAAGTATTGTCTCACTCCACTAACTGCCCCATCCTCTCCATCAACAGCAAACATTACTCACGTTTATGTGGAGCTCTCCAGGGGAAGGCTACTTTTCTCCCTCTCAATTACAGGAAGAGTAAATTAGAGGTTTTCAGAACTTTAGAGTTTTTGATTGATGGATTCATTAATTCACCTTTTCAAAATGAAGACTCATGTTTTAAATATTTTATGTACAATTTTCATGTTGGAATTTTAAGGACTTAAAAAAAAAATGGTGCTTAAGCAAAAGGTCAGACTGATCACTTTGGAGCCCAGAAGACTCAGAATGCACAGAATGTGAGGGAGGATGAAGAGTTCCCAGTCTGACTCTCTCACAAGTAGCAGATTGTCTCCTCTGTTCTTCAGTTAGAACATAAGCAAGTGTGTTTGGTGAGATTGTAGGTTCCATTCCCTCAGGTGGATTTCTCTTTATACTAAGGTAGATAGGAACACTATTCAGCAACGTGAGTCAGCATAGCACAATGGGCATAGTCTTTCTAACAAGAATCCTTCCACATCAATCTTCTTGAGTATGATCTGCATTCAGTCATTGGCATACAGGCCATTTCTTCCTATCCAAGATCACAATCTGTACCTAAATATGCTGTTCAGCAAAACTAGAGTATTCTATTCATTAATTTAAGTGAGCATGCATCATCTGTGAACACATGGGAAACCAGAGAAATAGAGAAAGCAAGATATTTACTTGATAAGCAATGTCATTATTTTATCTCAACAAATTTTCTAATAAGTATATCATCTGCCCATATACTTTCTCCCCATCTCAAATTATTTTGACCTCTTGTGAGAATTCAGGAAGATAAAAATAATTACAAAAGGTGTGGTCAGTTGCTTCCGTCAGCTGATACAAATTAAGCTTGCATTAAAAAAAATAAAGAGAAATGGAACATTATGCAAAACGATTATTTAGTCTTCCCACTAAGATCATGTGGTATACACCAAAGTGAGTAGGTAGATCCATATCCTAGCACAAATTACAGGACAAAATATATAAACAAGGCTTTCTCTTAAAATATCTTCACAAAAATAAAGTGGTCTTATTTTTAATACCCCAAAATTTAATGCAACCCCAAATCAAATTGGCTCATACATGTAGATTCTTAGGCAGAGATCTAGGGTAGTGACCAAGGATTTTTAAGACATCAAAGGGAGAATGTTAATGACATACAGTTTCATCCTTATTAAAATCCAATGCATCTCTCGTATGGTCAGACCATTCTCCTGCTGCACACAACAGTGCATTCCTGGCCTTTTTCTCAGTTCTTAATTTGTACTTGAAAATATGTACATGTCGAGCAGATGCTTCCAGTGCCTAAGCTAACTATGATGAATCAGGCACTTGAGAAACAGGATGAACTCTTTCATGTAGAGCACAGCACAGAGGCCCAATTCACACAAACATGGTGTTAGAGGACCAAAATCTACCAAAAAGTAAGAAGTTTCATGATTTGTCCATCCCCATAGCCTCTTTTGAAAGCTCATAAATGTTCCTTTATTTACAAAATCCTCATCTTGTCCCACTAAATACCTCTTGAAAATTTTCTCTTCTAGATAGAGCTATATATTTCTAAAATAAAAAATTTCTCCGTGCCTTCAGGTGGTGGGGTCAGCTATGTTTACCAAATGTGCCATAATTGCTGTTAATCCATGATGTTGATGTGCATTCATGAGAGAAGCATCCAGGAAATGATCACTAAATTTTGGTAGAGTGACTGGAGTAGCCTTTCCTGCACTGTAGGAGGACCTAGTCATTGTGAATTTGAAAGCCAAGTTACTGGGCTATTGAAAATGGTTCAGTTCTAAATCTTTCAAAAGTTGGAAATACATAAAACTAAAAATAGAATTTCCATATGATCCAGCTAGGCAAGTCCTACATATACACCCAAAGTGTCTGCCAAGTCCTTGCATGCTTCCAGGGACTTGACCTCTTGCGGGAGATGAAGAGAAGATAAGCACGCACAGACATGAGCACATAGAAAGATGGCACTGAGTGGACTAGGCTCTGTGATAGAGGAGCTGAAGCAGCCTAGAGGCACAGCATGCTCATTAATATAACTGATGAATGGGGGGGCGCTGCAGACAGTGAACATGGAGGCAGGCTATTATATACTGAGAAAAAGGATGCAAGCCTCACGGTATACAGCTGTGGCAAGGAGACAGGTTCAGCTAATCTCAATCAGAGCAGGCTTCAGGCAGTAAATATCAGTTGGGCCCGCTACTGTGGACATATTCTATACACATCATCATCAGCTGACAGGGTGCAGAGGAGGGCTCTGTCATCTTTCCATGGTTCTGAGGTTAGTTTCTTTCATGTGGTCATGCCTATGTCAACAGCACGCACTCACTCAGTGCTTCCTCCATTCCCTTTGGGAGTCTAAGTCAGCATGCTACAGCAACACCTGCTCATCCATGTCCATAGAGGCACTGTTGTCAATAGCTGAGTTATAGAATCAGACTAGGTACCTGTCAAGGGATGAATGAATTAAAAAGATCACATGCACACACAGTCACACACATACACACACACAGTCACACACACCGAGAGTCATACACAGACACACACAGTCACACACAGACACACACACAGCCACACATACACAATCACATACACAGTCACATACACAGTGTCACACACACAGACACACACACACACAGTCTCACACATAGAGTCACACAAACACAGACACACACAGAGTCATGCACACACAACCACACACACATTCACACACACAGTCACATACACGCATACAGTCACACACACATACACATATACACATGCACAATGAAGTTTTGTTCAGCCATAAGGAAGAATGAAATCATGTCACTTTTCAGGGAAATTTGTGGACTGGACATCATATTTTGCTAAGCAAGATCAGTCAGATTAAAAAAGACAAATATCGTATTTTCTCATGAATGTAGAACCTATATTAAAATATATACACATATCATAATACACATAAATACACATGACATGTAATCAGAAAAGGACAAGAGGAAGGGAGTTGGGATAACTACATATAAAATACATGAAAGACACATATGAAAATCTCATAATAAAGCCAACCATTTTGTACATGAATATATACAACAGTCGGAGATAATCCCTCCTCTGTCAACCTTTCTCTAGTGGAGATGACTGAATGCTCTTTGACAATATTGCCTTCCAGTAACTAACTTGTCACTAGAAAGGTGCTTACATTGTGCTTCTAACATTCAAAATGTGAAAGAATATTTGAAAGGATAAAAGGACTCAGAACAACTTGGAACTATCGGCACTAATTACATTATAATAATCGTTAATACACTGTGGTGTCCAGCATAACGCAAAATACCTCAGTGACACTTGGTGCTTGGTTATCCTTTGTGCCATGCTGGTAATTCTTTGAGCAGAGAATTATCTACCCGTGTCGCTTAAATAACCATAAAGCTAACATCTATTGTGTCCCGGTGAACTTGCAGTAAGCCATACCTTTCTCACATTTTCAACTGTTGCACAGAAACATCTACAAAAGGTAGGGCAACCTAAGTACAAAAACAAGCCCTGCACTTTGAGTTAACATTATGTCTCCCAGGAAAATGTTGAGATGATAAACACTGACTCAATTCTCCAACTGATCCTCTCATCTTGTCAACATGAGGAGAAAACTGGAAGTTCCTGGGGTGGAAAGGAAACAGAGCTGTCTCCTCAGCACTGCAAGCTGCCTTTGCTCCTGGACTGACTAAGGATGGAGTCCTGTAATACATTTCATAAGATGTCAAAGTTGTATCAAAAATGTTTTCTGCTCGACACAGTTTGGCCACTTGGTCTCCCTTCTGGGTGTTCTGATCTATGCCATCATTCTGTTTCCTCACTCATGGCAAGGTTTTGTTTCTTATAGCAGTTCTGTGGGCTAAACGTGCTGCATTTATTCCCCTACGCTCCCTTTTGTAAGAGAGTCTAATTTGTCCTCCTTCTGCTGTCATGAACATCTGCCCCCCTCACAGACTCTTGAATCCATTTAAAATAAGATAATCTGCCAGGTGCGAGAAAATACGTGCCACCAGCGCCGTCTCCTGCATGAGCATGGCTTTCCTCTCAGAATTTTTAGCTTTCTGAGGACCAACATCAGCTATCCATTCTTAATCAATGGTAATATGATAGAAAGATTTTACAAAAGGATTTATTTTTATTTGTGTGTGTGTGTGTGTGTGTGTGTGTGTGTGTGTGTGTGCTTACATGCCATATGTATACTGGTGCCTATAACGGCTAGAAGAAGGCATTGGGTTCCTGTGAGCTGGAGTTACAGGTGTTTGCGAGGCATATGACAGAGGTTCTGGGAAGACAATTCACTCTAGGCCCCCAAAGCAAGATTTTTAATAGACCATTTTTTGTGTTAACTGTTTAACTCTGTGAAGCTGTGTTACTGAGCCTGTGGAAAACACCTGGTGGTCTAATAAAGAACCAGCCAATATCAAGGCAGGAGAAAGATAGGTGGGGCTGGCAGGCAGAGAGAATATATATAGGGAGAAATCTGGGAGGAGAGAGCTAGTAGCCAGAGAAGGGGGAGGACTCCAGGGGCCAGCCACCCAGCTACACAGCAAGCCATGGATTAAGAGTAAGATGCACAGAAGTAAGACAACAGAAGAAGTCCAGAGGCAAAGGTAGGTGGGATAATTTAAGATAAGGAAAGCTGGCTAGAAACTAAGACAAGCTAAGGCTGGGCATTCATAATTACTAATAAGCCTCTGTGTGCAATTTATATGGAAGCTGGGTGGTGCCCCCCCAAAAAAAGCAAAAGAGAAAAAAATAACAACAGGTACCCATTTCTTATCTTGAAATCACTTTTCTTTTCTTTCTTTTTTTCTTTTTTGGTTTTTTGAGACAGGGTTTCTCTGTGTAGCTTTGTGCCTTCCCTGGATCTCACTTGGTAGATCAGGCTGGCCTCAAACTCACAAAGATCCGCCTGGCTCTGCCTCCCGAGTGCTGGGATTAAAGGCGTGCACCACTACCGCCCAGCTGAAATCACTTTTCTTCTAGCCTAAAACTGCTGCTTCTTTAGGATGAGATGTCAGCCAGACTTCGTGCTTTCCCCAAACTTCACAGTCCTCGATTAACCGTGTAAGTAAATGTTGGAATCTTGGCAAGAAGTCACACAGCACAGATTGCAAATTCATTCAACCTGTATCCCAGTACACAGTTCTCACAGCCTAGATTTGGTATGCTGTATTTCTCAGTCAGAGGTAAATATAATGTGTTGTTATTTTAAAAGCAGTGTTTCAAATGGAAACAGATAGAATTTAAGATGGAAACATCAACTATCTATTTAGTATATACTTTAATTTTATTTTTATCTATTTATTCATATTTATATATAGTGTGTGCCATATATGTGTGAGTGTACATATTTGCTTATACTTTCTACCTTATATGGAAGTGGGTTGGGGGGTCCGTACTGAGTGTTTTCCTTTACCACTCTACAAACCTTCGATTTTTGGACAGACTCTCCTATTGGACCTAGAATTTGCTCTTTCTGCTGAACTGGCTGGCCAGCAAGGCCCCAGGATTCCTGTTGTTCCCCCTACAATGGAGTTGCAGACATGTGTCTTCATACCTGGGTTTTAAATGGTGTAGGATGTGGGGGATTCCAACACCCACTGGACCATCTCTGAGATTCAGCTTTCAAAAATGTTTCATTTGGCATATAGAGCGGCAGGTTTCATTGTGACATGTTCATGCATGTACATCATTTCATGTCATTCCCCATTTAGAGTACTTTTAAATGGTCATTGGAAAGATAGACAATGAATGATAAAATTTCTGAAGGCTAAAACCAGGCCTGATATAGCAACACAGAGAAAAATATGGGACACTTTCTAAATTTTTCTGACTTTTAATCCCAACAATGACTTGAAGGAGACTTTTTCCCATAAGCAGATCACTTACCTATCCAATGTCTCTGTCCCCATCTGCCTTGTTGGTGCAGAGATACCTGAATGCCTATCTACCTTTCAGAAGATCTATGATCTAATGTCCATAAACAAGCTGTAAAACCACAAGAAGCTATACAAACATAAAATCCTATTATTATCCGGTAGTAAAAGTTAATGTACTTCAAAAATGCTCATTTTGGGTCTGTAATGTAAATAGTACCAGCTTTTACAATACAGGCTCCTCTGAAAGCCATGGCTCAGATATGCTTATTGAAGCTTTATTTTATTCAAAAGCCCTGATTGTTTCACAGTATGCTATAATAATTTAGTCAATTAATTACTTACCTGTTGTGTTTCTATTTGAAGGAAGAAAGGTGCCTAAAATCATTAGCCTATGCTTGACCCAGAACCTTCCATGTCATCCAAAATTGAGGGCTTGTCACTTCCACTTCCATGGTGATAAGC
Source organism: Onychomys torridus (assembly GCF_903995425.1). Taxonomy (NCBI): domain Eukaryota; kingdom Metazoa; phylum Chordata; class Mammalia; order Rodentia; family Cricetidae; genus Onychomys; species Onychomys torridus. Next base: position 15,426,115 of record NC_050444.1, on the reverse strand, counting down.
AGTGGTGTATTTATCATGCATTTTATTTCATTGATAATTCTGGATATCGGAGAGAAAAAAGTATAGCTGAATATTGTTATTTGTTTTGATTACAGGTTCTTAAGAGCCCCAGGGGACATTGACTAGCAAGTTCTAGAGCATTCCCCTAGAGAATATGCTAGGGTCAAAGGCCCATTAACTCATTGCCTTGCTTTATGTTGAAACACACACACACACACACACACACACACACACACACACACACACACACAATCTGTTGTTGATTCATAAATTCATACCTGTGAGAAATTTTATCTGGTATTGTTTTTTCTCCATAGGCATTATGCAACATTCTCATGCTTAAGGGGAAAAGACAAAAGGCAAAGCAAAACACCAACCCAGGACACAAAAATATGAAAACCATGAATTAGTGGTACATGTCCCTATAAAAGTGGCATAGGTGACAGACAGAGTCCCTCTTGCACACACCTCCCCTGAGAGCATCCATAAAATAGATTACAGTGTTTCATTATTGTGCAAACCTATGGAGAACTGCAGAAGAACCATTGACTTAGGCTTCTGAAACATTTTTCAAGTATGCACACAAAGCTGACCAATATGGACTCTGGAGAGTGAAGATGGTCTCCACCTTCTAAAAGCCTCCGCCTCTGAGTTATGGAGGGATTGGCTATGTTGTCCTTGCATGAAGCTTGTCTTTGGGATGGAAAATCTATTAGGCAAAGCTGTTAAGAAAGCCTTACTGCTTGTAATTTAATGCCTTCTATTCTCCAATTAACTTCTCATATAAAGAGCTGTGCTGTAATGTGTTTGTTTACTGATTCTTTGCACAGCAGAGACCAAATTATTATTTTTGAGGTATAATTTAGGATGTATGGGAGTTAGTTCATGTAAACAAATTCTTTTTGTGCCCTTTTCCTATTCCCAGTTCTCCACAACTACAGCATTTTATCATTTATAGCTCAAAAGGGTGGAGTATGAATCTGGTCCCATCCTCATGGCTTTCATCCTACTGCCATTAGTATTGAAAAGTCTTCATTTCCTCGTAGGTTACATTGACATTAATTTTCTCCTGAAGAGAATCCTGTGTTCAGTACCAAAAGCTAGCCAAGTCTCTTCCATCCAGACAGTTCCCTGGACACCTCATTTGCTTCACTACTACCACCATATCAGGTGAGGAAGAAGCATATGTAAAATCAGGAGTGGGACTGACTGTAGGTTCCACGACAGTATCTATTTATTAAAAAGCCTGCCTGAGCCCTCACTCCTTACATCTGTCCCTCAGACTGCTGCTTCAGTGTTTTGTGAGCTGACTTCTGAAGTTCCAGAGATACTCCACAGCATGAGTATTCTCTAGATTCCAGTAGATACTCTAATGTGTTTTTTTTTTTTTTAAACAAAAAAAGAAAGAAAAAATGCCCTCTGAGTGAGAAACCTGAGCTTTAGTTACAGCTGCATGAGGCTGGCCAGGTCACTGCCTAGTCTCCTGAGCTTTTTCTTCTTCATCAGTTGAGTACAGACAGTGATGGCTACCCCAAAGAGTAAATATGCAGGTCTAACAAGATAATAAATGCAAAAGAGTTTGGTAAACAGTCAAGAGCTTTAGAAACAAGATCTCATGGACAATGTAAGCCAATGTAAATGCACTGAATAAGCAGCCTCGTCATTATTTCCAAGGCAGTCCTTAAAAATATAGTAAAAGCAGACACTTTTTCTGAGTGCTCGCTCTTAATTGTGTCATCACTGCTCAATAAAGGAGAGAATGATATGTGTTTGAGGAAATTTATATACTGGCAAATGCCAAGATGATCAGAATGAAATCCTTGAGCTCAAGATTTGTAGAGTTGCCAGGCGGTGGTGGCACACGCCTTTAATCTCAGCACTCAGGAAGCAGAGCCAGGCAGATCTCTGTGAATTCGAGGCCAGCCTGGGCTACCAAGTGAGTTCCAGGAAAGATGCAAAGCTACACAGATAAACCGTGTCTCGAAATCTCCCTGCCCCAGCAAAAAAATAAAAAAAAGAAAAAATAGAAAAGACTTGTAGAGTTGGTGCCATGTCTTACCTATGGGGGAAAGCATCACCCTGCTGTTTCCTAGGCAACTAACCAGTATAAATCAGTTTCCAGATCCTTCAAAAATGAAGTGAGGTTCACACCATTTGTATGAGACTGGGGTTGTAACTGAGTTAAACTCTTAGCCAAGCCTCTCAGAGTGTGCCAAACTGTATTGGATTCACTCAACCTGAATGTCAAGGAAGAGGAGGACTTGCACTGGCTTAGTGCCAGTGTGGCACGTGTCACTCATGTTGATGAGAATGACCACATCATGGCTATTCCTGCGACGGATAACTGGGCTTTTCTCCTTGTAACTGAGAGGCCTAATTCACATAGGTTGAGAACATTTGTTTTGGGTTTTCTTTTATCAGCCGCATTCCTTCCCCTTTGCAGATTGCTACCCTCCACACTGCACACTTCTCAGCCGCACCTTGCATGGGAAATCTCAGAACAGTTGAGTCTAATGTGGAGTGTTCCCACAAATCCCTTTAAGCAACTGCTTCATCCATGGTGCTCACATCTGTTATCACCCACAAAATAACATTAGGGCCTATATTTTGAGAGAGAGACAGACAAACAGAGAGAGAGAGAGAGAGAGAGAGAGAGAGAGAGAGAGAGAGAGAGAATGCATTTGAGTGCATTTACACACTTGTGTATCTGCCTAAACACAGGTGCATGTGTCCACAAGCTCACACGCAGAGACCTAAGGAGGATCTTGGGTCTCGACTGTCCACCTTATTTTTCTTTAATTAAACTTGTTCTTTCACATTTTCATAAAATATATCCTAGTCACTTTCACTTATAAGCCCTGTCATGTCCTCTCCTACCTATTTCTGACAATCATCTTTTTTTGTTTGTTTGTTTGTTTGTTTTATGATATCCTGTGTACTCATGAGGCTGGAATTATCCCTGTGACCTGAGGGCTCATCTGTGTACATAACTGAAGACAGTAGCTCTGTCTCTCTCCTAGAATCTTTCAGTGGCCAATGATGAGGCAAGGACAGAGCACTACAAGCTTCCCCTATCTCTATAACTGACTGTTGGCAAGGCTAGCTGTAAGGTCAAGGTTGCAATGACTGTGTCATGCTAGAAGATGTCATTTTGAAGCCGTACTCCTTTTATTCCAGATTTCACATTCTTTTCATTCCTTCTAATGTAAGGTTCCCTGAGTTCTAGAGTCTAATGTGGTATTTCTAGACACCAGCTCTGGCACAGAAACTGAAATTAACTGTTTTTGGCTTGGCTGTCTAAGCAGTAAGTACACAGGATCGACCTGTCTTAGCACACAGTGCTGGGGTTATGACCTGATTGTGACCATGACTGACTTTCACCTGGGTGGCAGGAACCAAACTCAGGTCTTCTTCCTTGCTAAAAAAATGATTTTATGAACTAAGACATCTCCCCTATCCATGTATTTTCATGAAAAATGTCTAACCCAATTCACCTTCTAAGTTAACTCTGTGTTCCATCTAAATTGTGTTTGAAACATCATGGGAAACATTTAATAAACAGTTCAATGAAACCAAAGTTGGACTAACCAATTGACACACCAGCTTTGTGATTTGGTGGATAATTGGCACATTAAAAACTCTTTTAAATGTAGAATAAATAAAATGTGAAATGTTTTAATTAATTCTTTCTGAATATCCTGGGACTTTAAGTCTTAGTATAATCAATAAACAGTGAAGGAATCAAGCCTGTGGTCCACAAAAAGACAGAAAAACTTCTGAATGCTGGTGATTTCTACCCATGCTTCAATTACTACTGATGATTGTCTTGTGGTGAGACATAGATCTACTTTAATATTCAATTGGAATGAAATTAGAGTTACTATTTCTATAAATGTATCTGCATAGTACCTTAGAGGCACCATGACTATTTGGTGAGCATTCATCTATAACTCATCTACAAGGAGATTAATGTCTTTGAGTCTGAAAATAAGGTCTCCTCTGTAGCAGCAAGCTTTCAGAGCTACAGTGCATTCACAAATGTCCTTGATATCCAGAGGAGGGATTTGGCCTATCTTATACCCTATCTTTCTCTCTCCATGTTTGGTGGCATGCTCTACCTACATATAAAGCAGAAGACACTGAGGAATACTCCTTGAAAAAAAAGTCTTATGTTAGAGCCATTGAACAGAAATGCCTATTTCCAATTCATTGTACAGGTCCTGTGCCTGCATGGTTCTGCTTAGGCCCCTGCTGAATATGACAAGCAGCTAGCTAAAAGCATAAAACAGAGGTCACTGTGTGATTTATGGTTTTCATTCTTTTCTCTGGAAAATCATGAAGTTGAATAGCAGTGAGGTAGGGAACCCAACAGTATTAGCATCTTGAGTATCAAAACATAACTTATTCCCCTCTCTCTTTGCATAATTCCAACTTACTTGCCTTTACTAAGCTTTAGAATGCATTAACTAGCAATTAAGAGAGCTGATTTTGTAAAGTGTGTTAAGTATTTTCTAAGAAACAGCCTCATTTTAGCACATCCAAAGCTCATGGTGTAAATTTACCATTTGAGCTGTTAATTCAATAGCTGTTAAGGTGACCTCATGTTATTGCTTAAGATAACATCAAATGACTTGAGTATGTCTTTGATGCTATGCTGAGAGTCTTAGGAAGACACAGACATATCAGAGCCACTCTAAGTGAGACAAGAGCAGAACCAACTAAATCATGTGTGCCTGGGAGGAAGAGTTCCGAGGCTTCTGAAGAGATAGAGATGATGGCAGCACTGGTGTGTAAGGAGCAACTAGTGCAGAGGAGGCACATGGTTTCCACAATTCCATCTCTTCAGAATTTCTAGATATGGGCTTTATTTTATCCACAGGTATCAGATGAAACTGTTCTGGGAAAACTTTTATGATTAGAGGCAAATTTAGATCTAAGTAGAGACACAAAAATTTCACCTGTGTGGAGGAAGAGCAGTTAATATTACCTGAACCACATGTACCGGATCAATGGCAACTTTTCCGAAGGAGATCAGAATTGATCCACCCTCTGAAGGATGTGTCAGACATTTATTGGCAAAGTGAAATCACTTGTATCGCTTAGATTACAATTATAAAGATACTGCTACTTATCAGATGGGAGGTGTTTTAGTTACTTTTTAATGCTGTGATAAGATGCCATGACCAAAGCACCTTACAAAGAATATTAGGTGCTTATAATTTTAGAGGATGGGACCATGACTATCATAGCAAGGAGCATGGCAGCAGACAGGCGAGGATGGCACTAGGGCATTAATTGAAATATTAATGTGTTTATCAGCAAGTAGGAGATAGACAGAGATAACCTTGTATGGCATGGATTTTGAAACCTCACAGCTTGCCCCTGGTGACTTATCTCCCCCAATAAGGTCATACTTCCTAAAATGCTTCCCAAACAGTTTCATCAACTAGGGACCAAGCCTTCAAATATAAGAGCATATTGGAAAAAATTCTCATTCAAATCATCATGGGGGTCTGTATTTTTCTCAAGATTTATAGATTCTATCCATTGATCTCAAAGACACCCTTTTCTAAGGGCATTTAGAAGTCCACAGATGGACATTCCCATTGCATGTGCCATACCTGGATAGACATCACTAAAACTCCAGTTCTTACCTCAAACAGCAAGCATGTCTTCAGCTCTGAGTCAAGAATGTCTTTTATGTTCTATATCTGCTTTTTGCCTTGTGAAAGGCCTCTGCTTTAGGCCTTCAAGTTGCCAGGAGGAGAGTAGTTCTAAACTCCTAATGCAAGCATATGACTGCTCTAAGAGATCTATTTAGATGTATCTAATAACTGTGCCTGCTTAAAGGATGAAATCTAACATAGCATGCTTAACAGTAGAAGAAAATTTGCTATCTGGTCCCTTCTTTGTTTTTCAGATTCTTCATACATCTGTGTTAAAGAGGCCTTTTGTTACTGCAAGAAACACTTGAGATAATCAATTCAAAGGAGGAGATACATGCTTGGACTCATGATTTCAGAGGTTCTATCAATAGTCGATTGGCTCTATTGCTTTGGGCCTAAGGTAAGACAAAATAGCACGCAGGGCACATACACTGGAGTCAAGCTATTCACCTCATGACAGCCAGGAAGCAGAGGCACAAATGGACTGAGAACAAAACATATTTTACAAAGGTGCATTTCCAGTGGCTTACTTTCTTCAACTGGGTCCTACCTCCTAATGTGTACATCACCCCCAAACAATGCCATCACATTGTTACTTTGTTAGTGGATTAAACAATGATGAAGTTAGTGCCCTTAGGATCCAAACTTTACCAGAAAGCCCATTAGCTGGCAGCAAAACCTTGAACCCACGAGCCTCCAGAGTGCATTTCATAGTCAGACCAAAACACTGCCCACCTGTGCTCTAGTCTTACTGAAAGACCTACAGTTTCCCAGTTCTGCTGGTGAGCATACCTTTGCACTTGATGATACCTATCTTACCCTTTTGAGTGAAACTTGGCTGTCACTTTCTTGTCACCACAGTTTAACCCAGAGCAGGCATACTGTCTCATCCTCTGCCCTTTATCATAAAACATAGGCTGTATTATTGGAATTTATCATGTGCTCTATGCTGCATGCTCTTCAAGAGGAAAGGCCATCAAGGCCATTCATCTTTGACTATCCATCATCTAGAAGCGCTCAATAAATTTCAAGTCAGTGACTGAATAAATATATAGCTATTTTTCCTAAATTGAATGTGAATTGCTCAGCCATGAGTCATATCTTATTTATCTTTATGTTCAAAGCAATGCATCCAAGCGGTTCAACATGAAATGTTTGTAGGATGAACAAATTAAAATTTGTCTGGCTTCCTGAAGTCCTTCTCCTAAGTAACCAGGCTTACAGGGAACTACTTGGCTATAATCTGGCCCTTAAGTCACTGGGGTTTTAAATTATTTTCTAGTATAATTAATTATTAATTGTAAAACTTTAAAGGTTTTTTAAAAAAATATTTAAAGTTGTAAAAAGTCTGTGCTTACTGCCTAAAACATCCATAATTTTACTCAGAAACTGATAGCAATTTGAGTCATGTTCACTTGCTACAAGAAATTATGATGTCAAAGTCATACATTGAACATGTAACTACAGACGCATTCTTAGTATGAATACATTTCATATATAAATATATCTTCAATTGGAATGGGAGGAAATAGCTTTGCCCAATGCAATGAGAAGATGATTTGTTTTCTAACAATGTCTTCTCACAGTATTTCATCTACTTAAACATTGGAACTTTCTTTGTATTTGGAACCTTCCAATACCTTTTTGAGTTCCTTACAACATGCATAAAAATTGTAAATTGTTGTCAACTTGCTGAACTGTAGTACACTACAACTTATCCCTGTGTAACTATGGCTTGGTACCCATTGTCCACCTCCCCTCTGTCTTTTCTACCTATTATTCTTCTAACCTCTAGGGACTGTGCTTTATTTATATAAAATTAACCTTTAGCTTCATCAAAATTTTATGTTCAAAATAATTATTAGGCATGAAAGCACAAACATAAAATGTGCACACACTTATAAAGGTTGTGAGGTTGTGAGGTTGTGTGTAACTGATCATCACAAGATGTTACTGAATAAGACCAATTCCTGAAACAGATTCTCTTAAAGTATTCATTGACAAAATGTCTAATCATAGGGAAATAGGAGAACTAGCCTCAGGAGTAGGTATGGGGCAAAGATTGTAGGGTTGCCTGAGGTGTCCAGGGTGGTGATTAGAGTCTGGAAAAAAGGAAATAATGATGGGGATGTCATTCTGTATGTTATGAATATGTATTGCTCTGATTAGTTGATAAATAAAGCTGTTTGGCCAATGTTGAGGCAGAATAAGGTTAGGCAGGACATTCTAACTAGAGAGACAGGGAGAAGGCAGAGAGAGATGCCAGCCAGCTGCCCAAGGAGAAATACATAATGGTATGCAGGTAAAGCCACAGAAAACATGGCAAAACATAGATTAATAGAAATGCATTAATTTAAGATATAAGAGCTAGCTAGCAGGAAGCCTTCCATGGCCATAATTTAAAAGTAATATAAGCCATTCAATTGTCTCACTTATCCAGAGGGCCTGATCCAGCTGGGGGCTCCACAGCCTTTGGTTCATAATTCATGTGCTTCCATTCGTTTGGCTATTTGTCCCTGTGCTTTTTCCAATCTTGGGCTCAACAATACACGCTGTTACAGTCCCTCCTTTTTCCCAACTATTGGACACCTGGAGCTCCACCTGGGGCCTGGCTGAGGATCTCTGCATCCACTTCCATCAGTTATTGGATGAGAGTTCCAGCTCAACTGTTAGGGTGTTTGGCCATCTGATCACCAGACTAGGTCAGATCAGGCTGTTTGGGAGGCATCCAGGCTGTAGGACCGGGACCTGTCCTTAGTGCATGAACTGGCTGTTTGGAACCTTGGGCTTACACAGGGACACATGCTCAGCCTGGAAGGAGGGGACTGGACCTGCCTGTGCTGAATCCACCAGGTTTAAATGAATCCCCAGAGGAGTCTTGGCCCTGGAGGAGATGGGAATGGAAGGAAGGGGATGGTGGGAAGGTGGGGGTGGGGGGGCTGGAGTGGGGAGGACAGGGGAACCCATGGCTGATGTGTAAAATTATAACACAAATATAATAATAATACTAATAAAAATATTTTCCCTATTAAAAATATAATATAAGCCTCTGTGTGTTTACTTAGGTCTGAGTGACTGTAGACTGGGTGGGACACAGAAAAACTTCCAGCTACAAAGTAATCCATGGCCATGGCTCTTCAGAGGATGCATTTTCAGAAAATGGTCTGGAGGGTGGACTTTTGGCTGAGTTTCTGAAAAACCACCTGGGCACCTTTCACCATTGTCACCAATGTGTGACAAGTGTTTCCTACAGCACAGCTAATGGAAATACGGTGCTTAGCCGTGTGACCTCTAAAATTGGTAATAAAAGCAAACAATGAAAGGCAAGTGAAACCAGAGAATTTGCTTGATATTTTTCCCCTTTGAAAAATCTAAATCTAAAATCTAAATCAAGTACTAAAATTTGCCTATATCCCTGAATCCTCTTTGTTAGTTTCCCAGAGACACAAATGTATTCTCTGGAAGAATCCCTTCTTGAACATTAAGCTTAGATTTCCTGTTTGTAGAACTGATATAACTGGACTTTTCAGATCACTATGAACCTTACCCTTTGCATTACTGAGTTTGTGAGATTAATCCATTTTATTACCATTGTATACAGTTCCAATCCTTAGTATATAATTTTGTTGTGATTTAATATACATTCATATATATACTACATCTGTGCATCATCAAGTATGAATGTCAAATGCACTGTTCATGAACATTTGTGCTGGCTTCAGTTATTAATGGTTTTGTGAAAAATAATTGTTAATTATTTTTTGTATATTTCAAAATAGTTGGAAGAAAGAACATTCAGTGATAAATGTGGAAAATGATGAATATGCTGATCATTTGATTTGATCACTGTGCATTGTACATGTGCTAGTGATCATATTATACCCCACTAATATGTGTTAAAGTAAAATACCAGTAACTTTCATTTGTGTGTGGTCAATGGAGAACCTCCCCAACGGTCAACTTCACAAAGAATGTTAAGTATTTTTCTTTTTTAAAGAAAAAAACTCAATATTAGTGTCCTCTATTTTTCTGAATTTCAAACCCTTCATCCCTGATAAAATAATAGGAACACACTAGACTAAAAATACACAGCACACCACAGATAACATATTCATTTGCCCGTTCTTCTGTTGTGGACACTGATTACCTTTGCCGCACAGAGTTGACACACTGATTACCTTTCACCCCTTGGCACCGGCACCACTTGTTCTGCTCCATGCTCAACATGGTGCCCTGGGATTGAGCAGTTTTCCATCCACAAGTCCACAGATTGCAGCAGACATATGGTCTAGACAACTGAGCATCTCTTGCATTGGGCGAAGAAGCTTCATGCCTATTACCAGCTAGGCCCTTGGTGCCCCCAAGGTATTAGCATCCAGCCCAGTCTGGATCTCTGCTCTGATCTGCCTCAGATGGGTTGATTAACTTTGATTAAAGCTGGGTCTGCTCTTCTTCTAAGTAACACAGAAAACACTCTTAGGCCTCTGTAGTTTCTTAATCCCCTTATTACAACTTCCCAGAATGGAGTCCACTTTGTTTCTGGATAACCAACATCTTCACTTGGAATAAGACACAGTTATGGGAGAGATGCAGACAGGATAATCCCATATCACAGTGTGCATTACTGAGCCAGCAGCCTGTGTGCTGGGCGTCTGGTGAGGCCCTGGGCAGATGTTCCTGGGAGGAAGTATTAGTAACAGGGCAGCTGTGCACACAGACAGCAACTGAAATTATTCTCCCTTCAACAGACCCCTTTAGATTCTAATCCATGGCTTTCTCTATCCTGTAACTCTGAGAGGAGAGGGAGTTAGGATTTTTCCTTGTGAGTGTGAATGTGTGTGCTGGTGTACATGTGTGTGCCAGTGAAGGTGGAGGCCAGAGGTATCAAACAGTATGGCTCACCAACAAGTCTAGTTAGTTGGCCAGGGATCTGTTAGTCTCTGACTCTTCAGTGCCAGGACTTCAAGCATGTGCCATCATGCTTATCTTGTTACATTGAAGCTGAGGACTGAATTCAGATCTCCATGCTTGCATGGCAGGCATTTACTCCAGAGCTGTCTCCACAATCCAAGAGCTGAGTTTTAAAAGTTGGGTGCAGGAGCCTGGCCAATGCAGGTGCTAAAGGACAGCCCTTTATTCTGCAGCTGAGGCACTTTAGAAAGAATAATATGGGTGGTAAGAAAAATAAAGGCTTTTCCTGTGGATATGAGCACCCTCAATTAAAAGACAATGAAGCCATCCTTTTAAAGGGAAAATGCCTGCTTCCTTCCTGGGACCTGACACAACCCAAAACTCTCTAGGGAGAGCAAAGGTAATACAGCTTCTAAGCTCACACTTCCCAGGAAAATAAAGCACTTCTTCAAAAACTGACAGCCAACAAGCAGGCAGATGTCCCTGTGTGGTCTCAATTGAAAAGGCTTGATCTGAGTGGGTATTTTTTCTCAGCTTGAATTGCCTGTCTTCCTGGGCTGTGATGCACAGATTACTGAATCCTTGATAAGTCTCTACTTGATATTATTTTTTTGTTTTGTTTTGTTCAATGAGTACTTTGACTTAAGCAAAGAGTTATAAATGCATCCAACAGTGACACTATTTTTACCTGTGGTGAACCTGAAGATCCATGGACAAATATATTCTCAGCAAATATAGATACATATATATTCCTGTTATAGAAGGAAGGAAGGAAGGAAAGAAAGAAGGAAAGAAGGAAGGAAGGAAGGAAGGAAGGAAGGAAGGAAGGAAGGAAGGAAGAAAGGAAGGAAGAAAGGAAAAAGCTACGGATGGAATTGCTTCTTTAGAACATCAAGTCTAAACTTACCCTGGTGTACCAGTTTTCAAAGAGTGTGTAAGAGGTCCAGCTGCATTTGGGAGGTGGAGCAGGAAGTAGACCTCTGCTACCGTCATTTCCAAAGACAAGGTCAGGTTACTGCTGGCAGCTTCCCTGCTCTAGAACCACCGTCCCCATCAGGCTGCCTGTTAGCATCACTGTTGAGAGCTGATTTGCTTTCTCCTTGGCGAGTTTCTTGAGAAGGCCACTGTTGACACACAGTCACCAGGGCAGGTTGGCTGCTCCCACTCACCACCTTAGACCTCCACAGCAGCTGTATGCTCCCCTATTTCTTGCTCTCATCAGAATCCCATGGTGGCCAGCAGGAACCTTTACTTGGGCCCCTCATTAGAGACTGGGGTCACAACCGCCCTGCAGTGAGAGACAGATGCAGAGCATGGAGCAGGATTTACTGCCCAGGCTTGAGAATGGAACTTGAGTCTGCTGCCCACATGCCACTGGCCAGAATCCATTCTCAGAGCTGCTCCTGAACACAAGGGGCTGAATGACAAACACCTTGCTAGACTCTGCTGAAAGGAAAAAACAAATAAAATCAAACAAACAAACAAAAACTGTTCTTTACCATAAAAATCTATTTACCTATAAGAATTTTTACAATGAGACACAGTTCTTTCAACTCTTAAAAGGTTTTTTTTTTTTTTTTTTTTTTTTTTTTTTTTTTTTTTTTTTTTTTTTTTTTTTTTTTTTTTTAATTTTAAATTGCACAGGACAAATATCACTGAAAAAAAAAAAAAAGTCAGCTTCAGTGAAGTTATTACCACAGGCTGGAGAGGACCTAGGGAAGGGGTCTAGGGTAAGAAGTTTGTCCAGGGTTACAAAATTCTATTTAAGAATGAAGGATAAATTCAAGTGGTTTGTGCTAGAAGGGAAAAATGATTTTGACACAAGGTAAAGCACGCTCTGTTTGCTGGGTCCTAGGAGAAGAAATCTCCGTTTAGTTCTTGGCACACAAATATCACCAGGTGGTTTTGTGTCCATAAAAATAAAGCTGTACTTTTCTGCAAGGGGGAAGCGTCATTATGTTCCAGGTGAGTCAGGAAGGACGGAAAGGGAAAGTGTCTATTTTGGGGCTGTGAACGCAGCTGACAAACCGAGCAGCCTGCCAGAGAGGCGCAGCTGCATCCTCGCACGGCTGTCTGTCCACCTGCGCGCCCAGCCGGTGCCCCGCTGATTGCCTCGCTGAGTTGCTGCTCTGCTTTTTCTGAAAGTTAGAAGCAGCAACACCAAATGTGACAGCATTTCCTACAGTGCTATGTAGCTCTGATATGTGGCCAATAAATAAAAATATTCCAGGCAAGAAAGACACTCATCTACATAAAAGGAACTTCATCCAGTCTGCCAATTTGACCCTCTGGCGTTTAAATCCATGTCAGGAGTAGTGAAATATCTCTGACTCACCTCTAATCCTGTTTACCCGGTGGTGGTGGTCCTTTGGTCATTAATAACCACATTCTATCTAAATACTTTGAAGTGTACACCAAGGCAGTTTTCTGGTACAGTAAACACCAAATTAAAGTGATATTACCAAGCAGTATTTTACGAGCGTATTTTAAATGATAACTGGGCAACTGGCTTGATGTTGTCCAAATGGATCCCACAGCCATAATTTGTGCTTGGAATTAATTTCTAAATAAATTTCTTGAAAAGAAATGGCACTTCTCAGTAAATATTTAAATGGCATGGACTTGGAAAATGCTCAAAGCTCATTTGTCGCCCATCCTAAAAACACTGTTGCTTTAGACAAGAAAAAGGAATCTTACCAGAATTTCCTCAACTAAGTAATTTAAAATGAAGCAAGAATTATGATTAATCAAATTCAATATCCTGGGAGGTTCTTCAACTTGAAGTAAACACACATAAATGGAAGTACACAGATGGGCTAGAGAATTGTAAGGGAAACTTCTTTGGGTCATTTGAGAGAGGTAGATTTTCATGGCTCCCAGCAAATCCCATACACTGATCCACCAGCTCACCATCAGTTAAGAAGACCACTCTGCATCTTGATGTGGTGGCCATGGGGATATAAGAAGTAAACCGAATGGACACAGGACATGACTCCCCTGGATTCAGGCACTTACAAAAATGCTATATCACCCCTGAAGTAGTTTGGCCTTTCCCTGGAAGCAAAGTTCCATGGGTTGTAACATCAGGAAATGCTTTTGAGAAACACTGACCTTGAAGCTGAATTTTCAAAGTCATAACTAGGAAGTTAGATTTGAGAAAGGGCTCGCCTTGTGAGATGTTTCTTGTGATTTCTGAAGCTTGTGAAAAACAGCCTAAACAAGAGAGGTATGTGCAGAAGTTAGAGGAACTTGAAGAAATACGGATGTAGGAAAGAGTGGTTCAGGGCCAGAAGGGTTAGGGAAGCAGGTTATCAGTGGCGGAGGCTAAACACTTGCAAGAGCACATGCAATGTGTGATGAAATATGAAAGTAAAACAAACATATAATTCATATATACACAATATGTACATGCATGCATATTTTAAGCTATATAAATAAATATATACATATATATTTCACAGATATACACACAGACATATTTCTCTAAAATAATGTGTTGTCTTTGAAGAAGCAATGCTCAGGAAAAAAAATTGTAAAGAGACATAAATAAAGGAAATAAAAATTAGAATTGTTTTTCATTTATTTTCCAAGGAAACTTTTATCAGAGATTAGACCCAATTTCGAAATATTAGTTTGTCTGTATAGTCTGGTATATTTCTATCATATACTGGATAAACAACTGAAGATAACAAAAAATTTGCTGAATGAATCAATGAAGGTATAAACTTTTCTCAAGGAACACTGCAGCTGTGAACAACTGTGTGCTGGGATAAGGAAGTATGGTGGGCAAACAGTAAGAATGATAGAGAAGGCAGAATACCAAGCCAAAAGTAATAAAGATACTAATATTAGTGTTGAATCTTCAGTAGGACCAGATGATAGAAATAAAAAGACATGGGAGTCTATAAGCAGAGGTCATAAACAGAATAGGGAGAGAATGATCGTCACAAAGATGGGCAGCCAAGAAGGCTGTAGGCAGTACAGCAGGTTCAGAATGCTTAGTCACCTAGTGTGCCTTCCCTGGACCAAGAGATAAGGCCGTGATCAAACCATTCAGTTCCTGACTTCAAGGAGAAAAATGTCTTCCTTAAGTATATAAATTTATCAAAATAAACAAGGAAGGTATATATTTATGCATGCCCATTCATGTGTCCATGGATGCACACCTGTATAGGGGTTAGGTTAGTACCTCAGAAGCTCTGCTCTTACCCTTCTCTGACTTATTCTCTTGAGACTGGCTCTCTCACTCCTCCTGGAACTAAGGTCAAATCTAGCAAGCCTAAGCAACCCTCCTGTCTCCACGCTCTACAATGCTGGTATCACAGGTACGCTCATAACCACATCCAGTTTTTTACGTGGGTGTTGGGCATGTGAGCTCAGGTCCTCATGCTTGCTCAGCAAGCACTCTTACCCACTAATTCATGTCCCTAGCCCCAACATGGAGTCTTTTAACAAAGACATGTGCAGGAGGACTTTTAACACAGCAGACATTGTAGTTAGAGTTTTCCTGCCTGGCCCAGTCAGGACAAATCTCTCTCTTACCCGCCAGTCCCATAGTCGTTCAGACCCAACCAAGAAAGCACACAGAAACTTATATTGCTTATATACTGTATGGCCGTGGCAGGCTGCTTGTTATCTACTTCTTCTATCTTAAATTAACCCATTTTTGTTAATCTATACTTTGCCACCATGGCTCGTGGCTTACCAGTGTCTTTACATGTTGCTTCTCATGGCAGCGGCTGGCAGTGTCTCTCTCTAGCCTTCTACTTCCCAGAATTCTCTTCTCTCTTGTCCCTCCTATACTTCCTGCCTGGCCACTGGGCAATCAGAACTTTATTTACACAGAGCGATATCCACAGCACCAACATGGAGTCTTTTAACAAAGACATGTGCAGGAGGACTTATAACACAGCAGACATTTAGAAACAGAGACTTAACACTGGGGGTAAATTTTTAGTACTGTACACTGTGAGTTGGAAATGATTCATTGTAGCTGCCTGGGCCAGAGAGAAAGTAAAGGGACTTCACAATAATTGGCAGGATTTGAGCATGTGAGTACTGACTTATGCACGCCTGATCAAACACATGCCTTACACACTTGAATAGCCAAATGGCTATGTTGTTTTTAGCTGGTTTCTCTTGCTTGTTTGCATTTTATAATACTCAGTGAATAATTTTGGATCTTCCCTCTTGTAAGTCAGGGCTTTCTGTTCCAGAAAGATGGTATCTGTTCTTTGCAGCACATGGACTACATTCCCTATTTCATGAGGTCAGATGTGGAAATACCCATGTGAGTTTTTCTCTTTAGCCCTAGGGCGCTGATAGAAGACAGATTTACAGATGTTCCAGGTAATGAAGACAATCAACTACCCAGGTGTATACAGCTCCTAAGAGCATAGTGCTCTGGTCAAGTCTGTCTCTCGGGGTGCTGCCTTAACTGGTATCTTATCTCTTAAGTAGTTCAAAGACACATGCACACACACACACACACACACACACACACAGAGAGAGAGAGAGAGAGAGAGACAGAGAGAGACAGAGAGAGACAGAGAGACAGGGAGACAGAGACAGGGAGACAGGCAGAAAACAGAGAGACAGAAAGAGAGAGCTAGAGAAACACAGACTACAAAGCAGTAGCAGAATGGAGGTACAGCAGGTGTTTGTTTGTTTTGGCTATATCTGGAATCTTTTAACTTCTTTGTTCCTTTCTATTTCTAGATTTGAGTTCAGCAAAAATAGAAATTGATAATTTTCTCAATAGATACAACTTAGCAAAGTTAAATCAAAAATCATATAAACAAGTATTCCCCTACTACATAAGTACAAAGTCTATTGATCAGGTGCCAAGAGGGCACTGGGTGCACTATGTTCCCTTCAACAAGCGGATGTGGTGGTGGCTATAGTGACTGGTAGAATAGCCAGAGAGAGGAAGTGGATAAACATAGAGGCCATTCTTAAACCATACTGAATACACTGACATTGAAGAAAACCAATCAATATTATTACAGAATCTATAATATGAACAGGCAAATAGATATGTGCGTTGAAAGAGAATTATTGATGAAATGAAGTCACTTGGTTTGCTTTTCATTAATTGCTTTCAAACAATATATAGATTTTACTGTCAAGAAGTTTTGCATGTGTCATATGTTTTGGCACACATACACACATACAAACATACACATAGTGCTTTTCAAAAACAGTCAAATAGGAAAATGGATCTGTCTTCACAGAAGCATAGAATCCATTCTGTTTCCTCTTAACTCCATAGTCAACTCTTTCCTCTCATAAAGGAAGGTGACAATGATGTTTGATAGCATGTCCCATATTGCTGAGATTCCTCAAAACAGCCCTTAAGCAATCTGATTGGTTGACTAAGTAAACCACCAGAAACATTAGACTACCCAAGAATCCTTTTAAGTTTTCAGTTTATTCCTTCGTAGCCCCAGACAAAATCAGAACTATAAACTTTGCTAAAGTGTACTGTCATCTTCCCAAATCCTTCCTTCTGATGCATTGATACAGTGACTGCCATGGGCTAGGAAACAGTGGTAATTTAGTTTGCCTAGACCTTACCATGTTGTCTTGGATCTAAGCATTGCTCCTCCTGTGTCCTAAATAGCCTTTGAAAATCTCTGCATCATCCTGTGGTAGGTGCTCTGTTTTTGCTTCAGTCATAAACCTTATCTTGACTGGAGCTGATGAAGGGAAATGGTAGTGATCTGGGATAGCATGTTTTGAATATTTCAGTCAGATGAGCTGCACATTTTTCCCCCCATGTTATATTTTAGGCTATCACTAGGTGATTTTTCCCCTTGCAAAGTAAAACATGTTTGTATTAAAATGATATACATAATATACCTCTGCCCTCAGTCCTTCTGCATATTTATTTTATTGCAAGGTCTGTTTTCTTAGTGGAGCACAAGGGAGGGAATTGCTAAATTGGGATATTAGCTTTTATGAGGTTCATTAAATGACTGTGAATGGAGAATCAGGGGAGAGAATTTGGCAGACTTCTTGCTACAAAGACTAATGATGATGTCTAGTTCAACAGAGAGAAGAGCCTACTAAGTTAATTTTGCTTTGAGCAGTGTATTGGTCACTGGGTGAACAAGTTTTTTTTCTTCTATCATCAATCCCTACAAAACTGTATGTTTATCCTTCAGTTACTCAATACACACTTCAGAGGAAAATTCTAAAGATTATCACAAGTAAAATTCTTATGCTAGCCAATAGAAGATACACAGAAATTAATATTTATTCTCTGCTGTCAATTACATGCACACTGACATAGCATTTCAAATAAAAAAGTAATCCCCAAACATCACCTTTTCATGGTAGATGTTTTACTTCAAGCATTTTTTCTCATATAGTAAATCAATTAAGTTAATTTCAACTATGAGTAACAGAAAAATTCAATATATCAATGGCTTAAATATTATTGATATTTATATTTCTGCTTCAGTGACTTTAAACTACAAATCCATATTTGAAGCATTTCCATTTCATATTGCTTTTTTGATTACTATAATTATTCTGGAACAGAAGCAAAGTAGAGGTGAGAAAATAAATAAGGTAAGGGGAGTTTGGTGTTAGTTCCCCTGGGAAGAAATTCACATGTATGAAAGGAAACTCCAGGTTTAGAGAAAGTCATTGAGACAGTGTCTTTTGCCTGCTACATATCATCTTCCATTAGGAAGATGTCTGCTGTAATTTGACTATGTCCCTCAGCTTTTTGTGTGTGACTGTTTAATCTCTATGCTGTGTTGCTACTTTGAAGGATGTGGAGCCTTTAAGAGATGACATCTGGCTGGTGGGAAGATGCTGTGGATGTCTTTCTATATGCTATGAATATGTGTTGCTCTGATTGGTTGATAAATAAAATGCTGATTGGCCAGTAGCCTGGCAAGAAGTATAGGTAGGATAAGCAGAGAGGAGAATTCTGGGAATAGGAAAGCTGAGTCAGGACGCCAGCCCGCTGTCCAGGAAGCAGCATGTAATGGCACACAAATAAAGCCACAGAACATGTGGCGACATATAGATTAATGAAAACAGGCTGAGATTAAGTGTAAGAGCTAGTCAGTAGTTAGCCTGAGCTAATGGCCAAGCAGTTTTAATTAACATAACCCTCTGGGTGTTTACTTGGGTCTGAGCACCTGTTTACTCAGTAGGACACAGAAAAACTTTTGCTACTGGAGGAGGCCATTATAGAAGGACCTGCTAATGATTTTCTTGCTTCTAGTTCCTGTGACTTGGGTCAATGGTATTCTCAAGGTCATTTCTGCACCATTGGTTATTAGCACTGATATTGACACATTGGAAAAAGCATTTCAGTGACACCAACTTTCTTACCATTAGTCCAGTGACTAGGAAGAAAAGATCATGGAAGTCTCCACTGAACAGAATTAAGTATAACTCTGTGGTGTTACTTCCTTGCCGTGATGTGCAACCTTAGGCATGTTTTTGCACCCTAATCATTTGATAAAAGTGGTTTTTACTCATCTGAGATGATGCCTGTGAGTTTCTCTCCATTTAATTTGATGTTGGCCATAGGCTCCTTGTAAATTGCCTTAATTATATTTAGGTATGTCCCTTGTATCCTTAATCTCTTCAGTATTTTTATCATGAAGGGGTGTTGGATTTTGTCAAAGGCTTTTTTGGCATCTAATGAAATGATCATGTGATTTTTCTTTTTTTTCAGTTTATTTATATGATGGATTAAATTTACTGATTTTCATATGTAAGGCCACACCTATATTTCTGGAATGAAGCCTACTTGGTCAAGGTGGATAATTGTTTTTATATGTTCTTGGGCTCATTTTGCAAGGTTTTTGTTTTTTGTTTTGTTTTGTTTTGTTTTTTGAGTATTTTTGCATCTATGCTCATAAGGGAAATTGGTCTGAAATTCTCTTTCTCTTTTTGAGTCTATGTGATTTGGGTATCAGGGTAACTGTGGTCTCATAAAATGAATTTGGCACTATTCCTTCTGTTTCTATTTTGTAGGATAATTTGAGGAGAATTGGTGTTAGCTCTTCTTTGAAAGTCGGATAGGATCTTGTGCTAAAACCATCTGGCTCTGGGCCTTTTTTGATTTAATGAATTGATTTCATTAATTAGCACTCACAGTTGAATGGGAACAGTAGAACAAAATTACAATAATACAGAATTGCCCAATTGGCACCTCTATTCTGTTAGATGTAGTTGCTTGTATGCCTTTTACTAGAATAGAAATTGAAAGTTCAGTGTAGCATTCCACTCTCTGACTTATGAACCAAATGCTAGGAAACCGAGAAGCTACATCAGCCCTTAGTAAGTTAGTGGGCTACACGGTGTACACACTCTCTTCAGACCTCTTCTCTGGCTAATGGCTGTTTATGTAATGGAATCATTCTATCTTCATTAGTAGGCAGGATTAATCAACCTCTCCATAAACAGTGCTTTCTCAGGACTTGTATCTCTTCCTTAATATTGATGACATTCTGCTCTGCAATACCACAATTTTTATCCATGTCTTTTCTCCCTTGTTAATCTCAGTCTAATTTATTTATGAACTTCCCACAGCAGTTAATGAAAACAAAAGCTTCATTTGTATCTCAATAAATTTACCTCCTTAGTCAATAAATATCTACTTCTCATCTCTTGCTTATCAGAATTATGATAGTCATGTTACAGTCACTACAACAAGAAGTGCACTGCCACTTCAGAACTGTGTAGAAGGAACAAGTATTAATTAAGTTCTATGTTGAATGGTTTTATTTACATTTGAACATTTGAAATAAATAGGACATTCTTAGTTAACTGAAAGGCATACAGAACAGAATCCTTAAGGAAGATAGAGCTGTAGTAAGTACAGGTTCTCAAATACCATACACAGGAGAGAAAACTGAAATTTCACTTTGATGATATTAACCTTGATGTGTTTATACTCTTTGCCCAATAAAGTCCATCTTGATGGATTTATGGTCCTAAGTGCTTGTGGATGAGATGTTTGTTGAAGTTTAATGAAAATAGTAGAATATTAAAACAAGTGCAACTAAAATATATAGTTGGTTGAATTACAGAAATTACAAATCTGTAAAATCCTTGGTTGTAGGAAGGAACTTTTTAAAATGTAATCTTATGCAAAACTTTAACAAACAGAAATAATACAGCAGTAAAAGTGTTCTATTAAAATAGTCTAGATAACTGTCTTCTTATGTTCATAGGATAAGGACAATTTATAGTTCACATTAAAATGTAAAGCATTACATTTTAGAGAGAGAGGGAGGGGGTAATAGCATGAAGTGTGGAGGTCAGAGGACAATTTTCAGGAGTCTGTTCTCTCCTTCCACCTTGTGGATCCCAAAAACCAAACTCAAGCCATCAGTCTTGGTGACAGACATTTTACCTGTTGAGAAATTTTACTGGACCCACAAAATGTGTCTAAATAAGAATATTCATTTCTGTGTGATTTTATTTCAAAGCCAGAAGTTCTATAGGAAAAGTAGGTAACTACATCTTTAAATGAACAGAACATCACCAGTGATTACTTTAATTGAATTACATTATATCTGTTACAGATTCCATTGATTTTTATAATTATAGAAAAAGTTATTTTAGGTGATAAATGTAACCTGATGTTTGTTTGTTTGTTTCAAAGCTCTGCACTACTCAAAACTTCATATACCAGGTCCTTGTACAGCTCCAATGATTGACCTAAGTGGGGTAGTGAGGGAATGAAGAAGCCATAGACACACAGAAACATGGAGGTAGAGAAGATGAGATCAGGTGGTCTGGGGTCTCACATGAAGAAGGCTACAACACCCTGGAAAGCTTAGTCTCTTTAGTATATACAGTGAACAGGGAAGTGGAGTCGTTGCATACATCTGAGCAAGGAAGTAGAGCTATTTCTATTACACACAGGTAAAACAGGGAGTCACAGTTGTTATTTTACACAGCTAGACAAGGCAGGTTTACCTAATCACAGTAGGAGCAGTTTCTGTAGGGAGCAGTGTTCAGGCTGTAAATATCTGGGTGTAGGGGGGCTATGGTGGACATTTCCTGCACACAGTATTAGCATTCACAATTAGGCCAGAGGAAGGCTTTGTCACCCCTCTGAGCCTCGTCCAGGGAAGGCTTTGCTGCTCCATGGGACTGAAGCATTGGGGTCATTGTCATGTCTGTGTCCCTTTCAAATAATACAGGTTCACTCTCATCTTTTGCCTGATGATCCCTGCTGAGTCCTCATTCAGTAGAAGAAAGAACAATAGCTGTAATATGTCCATGAACCTGTTTATGGGCTTTCTCCATGTACATAGACATGGTAATGACTGTACTGAATTTTACTTCTGGAAATTTTGAAGAGTACATCATGGAGGAAAATCATTGTGAGTCCCTTACAGCAGAATTAGCTCAAATAAATATTTGGTTATGCAGATGCTGTCCAAGTTTACAAGTATCAAGCAGGAGATTCTCTTTCCCAGTGTCCACTGTGAACAGGCATGCATTTTCTCACAGAATAAAGTTTTGTTCAACGGAATCTGCAGTAGGCAATCAGCTTATACCCTTTCTGCTTATGTGAAAGGGTTACTTGAAGTGTTGCCCATTGTAACCACTGCATATTCTTACTACACAATAACATAGAGGCCAAGACATACATTCGCACTCACCTTCAAATTTTCTTTTTTGTTGAATAAACTAGCACCAGACAGCTAGTGGGAATTTGATTTCGAAGTATTACTATACTTGTTCCTCAACACATCCACTTTGCGGGCTGCTGCTGTGAGCTCCTCTGATTTATACAGCCATTGCCATTGGATAGATTCATGTTTTTACCAAAATGTATTAAGAAGAATTTTGATATCATTGCACATGGAAACTGAACATTTGCTACAAGCAACAAAATTTTAATAGTAAAAAACTGTTATCAAGTATTATTTAGTAATGCTATCTAATAAACACATTGGTGCTCAGAAATGCTCAGAGCTTTAAGCTGCATGTCTGACAAAGAAAGGGAGATTTAGCCTTATGAGGATATTAAGGATGGAGTAACTCTCACCCAAGGCTGAGACTTTCTCCTACTAGGACTTGTCAGTTGAGTCATGGTTAAAGCAAGTAATATTCTGATGGCTCATAGCTGCTTACACCTTATCTCTGGACAAGCTAACAGGAGCATCTATGGGACTGCTTGTCTGGAACAAGGCTAGATTCTTGTGGATTTGCCGTTATCTTCTTGACCATCACTCTCTCTCTCTATTGTAGCTTCTGACATCTCTTGGTGTTTTTGCATTAGCTCATGGACTCCATTTCTCAGCTTATTTCTCGTGCTCAGGGAAAAAATGGGGCTCAATATCTTTATGGCTCTCTCCTACATTTTCTATTGTGTCTTTGTGAGCCTTTTAATTTTTACTTTTTTTTGATACAAACTCTCAATTCAAATTCAGTCAGGTGCTTCACTTGCCACTAAGTGTGGCATGTTTTTGAAGCACTAAATAAATAATAAATAATGCCAAGTCTTACTTTTCTGCACTTATGTGCCAGTAATTTAGTATCTGCATCGGTACCAGATGATGTCATTGATGCAAGCTTTAAGACTTTCTTTATTACAGCCATGCTAGCATTATTTTTAGCACAGCAGGTGTCAAAAAGGTTTATTTTGAAAGAAAGAAAACATAAAAATGAATTATTTATGTGAGTTAAATCAAAATGTACTTGATATAAATGTTTAATCAGTTTTTCACCAACTTCTTTCCATATGCTCTGCCCTGCTTGATGGTGCAGTTCTAATGGAATTACTAAATATATCTTAATATCTCAGCACAGCATTATGCAATGGTACTTACACAGAGAGATCTTTCAACTTACATTAAACAGGTCAAATGCTGAAAAATCTATATAATGTTCACTATTTTACAGAAAATTATTATTCAGTTGGCATAGAAAAATTCAGTAAGTTTGACTCTTAAAATGTGCTATGTTGACCATATTTAAAGTTTCTCATTCCTTAAAAAAGATGAGAAGATTAGAAAATAACTTTAATTTTGACTGTAATTGCAATTTTTCCCCTGCTTTCATAAGTAATCAGCAGATTTGCTGTTACTCCTGGAATGTAAATGTTACAGAATTAAAATAAAGACTCCAAGAAAGACTACACCATGATGAAAGAACAATTTTTATACCATGGAAGAGACTGAAAACTCAAAGGCAAGACCAGCATTTGAATTCTCTGGCAGCTTCTTGATTGACCTTTACCGAGGTGCCTCCATATCTGTATCCCCTTGTTTCACACTCACAGAGCATAGTGAAGCCCAATCTTTATATACACCATGTCTTTAGCCATAGCAATGTCTGCAAACGTCTCTTTCTCCAGTTTATATTCAGAAACTTCATCAACCCAAACCTTCCAGTTTCACAGATATGAGGGTGAGTCATTCGAGCATGGGGACAGACACTAACTTCATGAGAGGGCTCTTAAGACTCATCTAATCACCAGCATTTTGGCATCAGTGAATATGTATGTGCAGGACTTTCTATAGACCAGGGGACAAAATCAGTGTTCTCTGTAGGCTGGATGCAAATTGTCACTGTTTAACTCTGAGAGACAGGAGCCAGATATTTTCACAAGAAATAGTGGAAACACTAGGAGGATTAATTGTTCTAGATACATTTAGGATATCAGATTATTTAGTTAGGGAATCACCTGTTAAATCTATGGCATAACTTTAGGAGATAACAGCTCTTCTATATTAATCACTAAAAAGGACATGCAACACACACACATACACACTCACATGCACACTCATATACACATATACACATGCATACACCTACTTAGGCACACACACATATGTATATTCACACACACACACACACTCACACATGCACACTCATATACACATACATACATGTATACACGCACATAGGCACACACACTCACATGTACACTCACACACATACACACTCATACATGCACATTCATATACACATACATGCATACATTCACAAAGGCACACACTCATATGCACAGTCACACACATACACACTCACATGAACACACACACACACACACACACACACACACACACACACACACACACTAAAGGAGAATTCAAACATGAGCCCAGCTTTTTGCCTTGTGCAATGTAACAACCACCTATTTTTACAGAGCTGGATCACTGTACGACTTCTGCTGACCTCAGAGTGAAATAGCAGTGGGGACAAAATGACTAAACTGATCAAAAGGACTAAAGCATTCTTAAAGGAATAGACAAAAAAATGATCATAGGCTTTCAGTGTAGAAAACTGATGCTTTTCATGCAGAAGCAGGAACATCTAACTAGTATTAGAGAGAAGCATATAAATTTTACAGACTAAGAATTCTTAACCTGGCATATGAACTGCAGAAGAACCGCTTTGAAGTTTGAAAAACAAATCATTAAGAAAAAAGAAGACCCCCGATTTAGAATCTCTCTTCACATAATGTCTGGCTGTTGGTCTCTGCATCTGCTCCCCTCAGCTGCCAGAGGAAGCCTCTGATGGTGACTGGATAAGGCGTGGATCTATGAGGATAGCAGAATGTTACTAGGAATCATTTCATTGATTTTTTTTTTTTAATTTTGATTTTTGGTTTTATTGCTTTGTTGTTGCGGCTGTTGTTTTGGTTTGTTTATTTGTTGCCATTAGTTTTTGGTTCTAGGTGTCTGGGCTATCCAGTCTCTGGTTCCTGGCCATCCAGACAATGAGATCTCTGTTGGGATTCTCCCCTCAGAGCACAGGCAACCCTGTGGAAGAGGGAGAGGAAAGACTGTAGGTGTCAGAAGGGTCAAGGACAGTGGGATAACATGGCCCACCAGAGCTCAAAAGGGGTCACAGAGATTGAAGCCCCAAGCACAGGGCCAGCATAGTTCTTCCCTAGGCCTTCTGAGTATGTGGTACTGTTAGCTTGCTGTGTTTGTGGGGCTCCTAACAGTGGGAGCAGGTGTATCTCTGACTTTTTTGCCTGCTCTTGGGACTTCTTTTCTCGTGTTGGGCTGCCTTGTCTAGCCTCGATATGAGGGTTTTTGCCTTCTCTTACTGTATCTTGTTTTGTCCTGTTGGACTGTCCTCTCTTCAAGGCCTGCTCTTTTCTGAAGGTAAAGGAGAGGAAGTAGATGGGGGAAGGGGAGTGGAGGAGGAATGGTGGGAGGGACAGTGATGAAGATGTAGTGTATGAGAGAAAAATCTAGTTTTAATTTCAACAAAGTATAAAAGACAGTTATTGTAATAATTTTTTTAATAAATAAATGTAAGGCACATGTTACTAGTGGGCAGTGGGGAAAAAATACCAAACAACTCTGGAAGGATTAAGCCAAGTGATCTGATTTTCGAATGAAACACATTTGATGAAGATCGAATATTTTCCTCAGTCAACAACATAAAACATCAAAAATTCCAGCTGCAGATCAGTGGCACTGCCTCCACACCTAAGTGATACTGAATCTGGCTCCTTGAGGCTTGGGGGTGATGAGCACAGAGCAGACAGAAGCGGCTGCTGGCAGTCTCTGCTCTGTGCTATGCACTGATCATCATCAACTCCAAATGAAGGCTCTACTTGACTTCCTGGCACTGTGTGCATGGAGTATGGGCCCTCTGAATTTGTGTGGATGGGATAGTAGGTACACAAAAAGGGTGGGTATTGCTAGCAGAACAACCTAGGTTTTCCCTTTGATTTGAACTTCCAGGATAGAGTTTTGAAGAGTAATGCCTGTTCTATCATCTGGTTTCCTAATTAAATTTTTTTCCTCTTCTTTTTCAACATTGAAAAAGCAACTATAGTAAATTGTGGCTAATGATGAAAAGAACCAAGGACCTGCTAAGTGATAAATACTTACCCATTCATACATTGTTCCATTTCAGCGACTGAGCATGTGTGGAGAACGTTTGGCTTCTGCTTTTTTTTTTCAGCGACTGAGCATGTGTGGAGAACGTTTGGCTTCTGCTTTTTTGGCCTTCATCTCTATCTGTTACTGCTGACAGCATTCATGCTAGACTGGGAAATATCTGCTTTCTGTGAACATGGCCCTAGATGCTTTCAAGGCCCTGACTAAGTTTTAGGAATGGGGCTAGCCTTGGTTAAGTGATGCATTCCATTCTTCTGAGTGTAGTGGCTAGTTCATGGGTAAGTGATTGACTCACTCTGGGCACAATGTGTCAGAGAGTTTATTAAAGTGACTTAAGGCACCTCTTTTCATGGGGTCACTGTGTACAGGAGTTTGATAAGGCTGGGATGGAAATGAGCTAGCCATGTATCCCAGGAAAGAGGCCAGTGCTGGGAAAAGTAGAGGCAAGGTGAGAGGGAGCAATTCTTCCTTGTATACTCCTATTATGTTTTTAAAATAATGTGAAGAAGAATGCGTTACTATCATTTCACAAGTTATTTTTAAAAAGGAGTACCAGAAAAAAATATTGAATCATCATGCTACTGGTCATTGATTTTCTTTGGAATTTTTATTTCAACTTTTCTCCGATTTTACTTTTTGTCTGTTACTATGTTTACTCATTCTCAATTGTAACTCTAATATTTTTTCAATATTTTTCTTGCTGTTGTTGTTTAAGACATGGTTTCTCTGTGTGGCGCAGACTGTCCTGGAACTTATTTTGTAGACCAGGCTGGCCTGGAACTCACAGAGATCCTCAGTGAGTGCTGGGATTAAAGGTGTGTGCTGCTACTGACCAGCCATTTTCTCAAGATTTTTAAAATTTATCTTGAGATTATATAAGCAATAACCTTAACATTGGTCTGAAAATTATCACTAGAAAGTTTTTGTTGATTGTCCTGAGTCATGTAGAGCAAAATCCACCTGAAAAACTGGTTCACATTCAGTTTCTTCCTCTAATGGCTTGTAGAACATTTGGAAATGAGATGTGAATATTTATAGACATTTGTGACATTACTTCTGCATTTAGAAGCTTTTATACCAAATTATAGATTCATGTAAAGGTTATAAATTAGAAGCTTTACAGAAAAGTGTCTAAATATTTATGAATTTAACTACATTTAGGAATAAATTTGCAAATTTTACATTTGCTATTTTTTCACATTTATGAGCAAATATGAGTTTTCTAATAATTTATCAAAATGAGTCGACACTCAGAAAAGCACAAACCCCAGATGGAAATGTTGTCTTCATTTGCTCAGAGCATTTCTTCCCCTCATCCTGCCCTCCCTCCTTCCTTCCTTCCCTCCTCCCCTTTCCCCCTCTTCTCTCTTCTCCATTCCTTTCTTCATCAGAAATGAAATATGCAAAATTCACTGAAGAGATTTCAGTGCTTGCAACAATCCATGGTATTTATGAGTTGTCAATCACATTATCTCTTTATTTTTAACTCTCTAATCAGTCATCTGTCAACTATCAGCATTGAGAAAAAATGAAATTACACTCTGAATCTCCTAAATGACTCAACGATACCAGTGATGCTACACTTCAGGCAAGCATGTCTGGCACAAAAATCATGGAAATTCACTTGTTTCACACAGCTACAGTCCTGGATAAGTGGACATAAATAGGAATCTTAAACTTTCCTGATTCTATACACTTTCCTATGAATGAGGGTTAAGAGGACTTCTGTGCTTGCTTTATGTTAGTTGTTATTATTTTCTGACCACCTTGCCAAACTGTAGTACGTGGAGCCCCAGTGGAGAGGCCAGCAAGCAGCCAAGCTGTGCTAGAGGCATGACTTTCTCACAAGCAGTATCATTTAAGTACCCTATAGATAGCCACTTGACCTTATCATGATAATACCCTGACCATTACTGAACTCTTCACAGACAAGCATGGTTCTCCTTGTCTTCTACCTTCAATTCCACTCACTCAAACATTCTTTGACACCAGATACTTTCAGTTAATAAAATTACTTTCTCATCACTGTTCTCCATCCATCATAGCATTGTTTTCCTTCTTATGCAGCTAAGGGTCCATGATCTGATTTTATAATCATCTCTATAAAAGCACCAGTAAGTTCCTTGGCCCTTTCTGCCTTTTCTTCATGCCTAATCCCAGCCTTTGTTAAATCCTATTAGCATTTCTGAACATTACTGGAGACTAAGTTATCTTAGAGTGACTGTAAATTCAGAAGCAAAAGCATCTAACTGGTACTCAGTGGTACTGTCTCACAGCATCAGCACACAGGTACCTGTGGTGGTTATGTTCCCAAAAATACTGTGCACACTAATAAACTTATCTGGGGTCAGAGAACAGAATAGCCACAATATTAAACATAGAGGATAGTCAGTAGTAGCATACACCTTTAATCCTAGCATTCCAGAGGCAGAGATCTACCTGGATCTCTGTGTGTTCAAGGATACAGCCAAGCATGGTGACTTATGCCTTTAATCCCAGAAAGTGAGTCTTTAATCCCAGGGAGTGATGGCAGAAAGGTATATAAGGCATGAAGACCAGAAACTAGAAGCTTTTGGCTGGTTAAGCTTTTAGGCTTTTGAGCAGCAGTTCAGCTGAGACCCATTTAGATGAGGACTCAGAGGCTTCCAGTCTGAGGAAACAGGATCAGCTGAGGAACTGGCAAGGTGAGGTAGCTGTGGCTTGTTCTGCTTCTCTGATCTTCCAGCATTCACCCTAATACCTGGCTCCAAGGTTTGATTTTATTAATAGGACCTTTAAGATTCCTGCTACAGGTACCGTCTGATCATCACACTGCACATGCTTATACAGCTCAAGCAAATTCACACTGTGTGTAGGAATTGTCCAACAAGACTAACTGTGGGACAAGCACGAAATATACCAGTCACCACGAATGAGATCTAAGCAAAGATCCCCTGTGTCTTCTTAGTCACTTCAGACAATATCTAGAACACCAAGGCATCTCTTTCTCTGCCTTTTGATGAAATGGGGTGTAGGTATAAAACTTGAGACTCATTATTCAAGAGAAAGTGAAAACTATATTTCAGAAACAAGTTGTCTACATTACTGTTCACAGTATTTGTATATTATTCATAAGTAAATAGAAATAAACAAGCGCAAAATTTTTTCATTGTCTTTTCAAAGAACATAAACACCTGTATTCAGGAAATTGACTCAAAAGCATTTAGTGACTCCTAGCAGCTTCATTCCATGTTATCTTAATGTTTTTAAACAGCAAACACTTGTCCTCTTTCTGAAAAGTGAGAGATCTGGGTAAGGCCACCCATAGCTTCTGTGCACCTTTGTACAAATTACAGATGTGTGAACCAGGAAAGATGCTTAGCAGGAGCATACAGGAGTTTGCTTCATCTCTATTTGGTCCCTTGGCTGTTTCTGTAGGCTATTATGCAGACAGCAAACAAAACAGCTGTCCAAGGTGGCCCCAGAGCTGGTAATAGTGCTTAGCTCCAAACCTCAGTAAATATGAAGTCTACTGTGGGAACCCTGAGTTACATGTTTCCATGATTACACACTGGCATCTTAAGGAGCTTCAGGCGTTGCTATCAAAGGGCATTTAAGCTGATAATTGGAGGTGATAAGTGGGGTTGATATAATGCAGTAGGCCAAGCAGGTAACTTCAGAAATGGCACAGGAGACAGGCTCACCTCCCTAGGCAAACCACACTAGCTATGTGATTTCCAAGGCTCTATGTGGAATGAAAACATAACGCCATTATAAATGTCATTAAGAATTTTTGCTTTTCTCTTCTTTTTTTGTTTTTTCTCTATTTTTTTATTAAAGATTTTTCATACAATGTATTTTTAAGCCAAATTTAAATATGACAAAAGCAAAATATTAGAGCAAGTCTAGGGCCATTCCAAGTGTGGACCCAGAACTGCTAAAGTGGCATACCTGGGAAGCGACTCCAGGTCAAGTGTCTGGATTGCAGAGTTGGGAGTTCAGATCTCATCTGTGGCTTCTCATACTCACTGAACTTCCCCTAGAAGCCAGAAGCTGGGTCTGTCATACTTCCTGGGCATCAGAAGCATTTAAGAAGCAGGCTTCTACTACTACTACTACTGCATTTTGTTTCCATGTTAAGGTTAAATTTAAATTTAAATGCTTCCATAAAAATATATCTCTGCAATGTTCTCTTTGAGACTAGGTATGAAGACATTCCACACATTTGTATCAAAATTCCATCCACATGAATATCGACATAAACATTAGCTCCTATGGAAAGTAATGGGTGGGGGTATTCAATTCCACCACTTCAGGTAGGTCATAACTTTTTCAAATGTACCTTCTGAAGACTCACAGATGCCGCATTTGAGAAGTTGGAAGATGCCAGCTGTATCTGAACTGCTGCTTAGATGGTGCTTCCAAACGTGTACACGATTAAAAAGTATCCTGAAAGATGATGGAAGGTAATTGCGTAAAAATAGTTTTATGGTTAAATAGGGAAGCTCTGTGCTAAACCGTGTGTTTTACGACAGAATGCTCTGGGGCTTCCTAAACTCCGGAACTGAAGTGTGATGCAGCATACCCTTCACGTGGCGCATTGTCGGGATCCATGTTTCAGGAAATACACTTTATGAAGTGCTCCTTCAGTGGAAATGCATGGCAGGCAGCGTGTCTCAGAGGGCATTTTCAAGCTTCCCACGTTCAGGCACACTTGTTTAAAAGCGTGCATACCCGGGAACTTCTGACTTGGCTGCTCTTTGGTTGTAATCCCGCTTCCTCAGGTCCCAGGCGCAGGTTGGTACACCTGTTTTCTCAGTGTCCTGGCATTTGGTACTCAGCGTTCACCTGAGGAGCAGATTATGGCTCTGAGGATCTAAAACATTCTCTGCTAATCTTAGCTGTGGGGTTAATACTGTTGTGGGGGAATCTTTCTGAAGTTTATGGCAATGTGCACTGTTCAAAAATCCATCTAAACTCAAAATGAGGCTCCCTGAGTCTATACCTTGGAACCGCCAACACTGTAGGAGCTGGCAATGGGCCTGGTTGCTCCTTTTTGTGGCCCGAGGCGAACTACTGTATTCACTAAGACAAGCCGCTGCTGTGCTCATCCTAATTTTAAATAAGCCCATGGAGCAGCAAGGGATTCACAGTTTGACAGATAACTGTTTAGTTAGGGTCAAAAGTAACTGGGTTTTCATTCCACTACCCTCAAAAAATGCACCAGGCTATCTGAGCTGTACTCAATATGCAAGTACGAAAACATCCACGTAACATGAGGTTCTGAGAACAGGCATGCCTGTGGGAAGGCTGTGTGTGTGTGTGTTTTAGACAGCTAAGTTCCAGAAAGCCAGGAAAAGGTAAATAAATACAACTGTTATTTGTGAGTGAACAAATAGATATTGGCACTTTGTGAGATTCACACAAAGGGATGCTGAAATCAAAGATGTATGAGTGTTAAAATATGGATGATGATAAATAAATATCAAATTCAACACATGAAGCCAGAACTCTCTTTATGTTACTAATCTAACTCCTAAATCAATTGTTTGGTAAATTACATAGATGTGTCTCTTTAACTCCTTCATACTTTCAAAGGTAAAAGAGAGGGGGAAATCAACTAGATTTCATTTAGGTGACATTTTCTTATTGAATGAGCCCATTACTTTTAATTGCATCAGTTTCTTGAATAACATTAGCCACACTTTAGGCAATTCCCGAGGAAGACAAGGCCACTACAAGCTTTTATCAAGGGCTACTATAGAAACTCCTGTGGCAGTTGAATGCCTGCTGTTGGAAGCACTATGTGTTTTACTAAGAAGTGTCTTGTTCATTTATGATTTTAACACACACATGAAGCTTCTACCTGCTATAAGAATTACAAGATCATGGAAAGTGCCCCCAACTGTTGTTGCTAATGAGGGTGTCTAAAGTTCTGTGCTATAAGGGCTATGGCCTTTGTGACTGTCAGCCACTGTGGTCCCTTCATTCTGTTTCCCTGACATCCCACTCCCCACATCATCAATGCATCTTGGATTACATTCCCCAGTGCTTAACATGCTGTGATCCAGGCAAGTAGCAATTTAAGTGAAAGGACCTCCACCTTCCTCAGCCTGGCTAGTTTGTTGTTAGCCGTTAGTTCTAGGAAATATATTTCTTCCCCTCTAGTAAGCCTGAGTTTCTGGACTAAGTCCCTCTTCCCCCCCCCCCCCCCCCCCGCCCATATCAATTCACCCTGCTATGTCCCTTTTTAAAATCTAAGTAGCTATTTTTTGATAATTTCATACATGAGTACTCTATTTATATCATTTTCATCCCTCCCTCTCCAACTCCATCCATGCCCCTGATTCCCTCTCAAATTACTGACCTATTCTTTATTTATTATGAATACCAAGGTATTGTCCCTGAAGACTTATTATCCCTCTAGGGGTGGGACTTGTGAGGTTTCCTCCATCTTCCTTGGCATGCCAACTGGTTTTGTCATTGATCAGGTCTTGTTTGGGCAGCTATATTGTTGGGATTTTGTAGGTGTCACACACACACACACACACCCCCCCCCCCCCCCCCGTCATTTATAAAAGACACTCACAATAGACATAGGCATCCTGGTCCCCTGGCTCTTAGAATCTTGCTGTTTTCTCTTCTGGGATATTCCCTGAGCAACTGTTGTTGGGTGCTCCATTTTTTTCTCTGCATTTTGACCAATTGTGGATCTCAGTAATGGTCTATGTTTGCTGCAAAAAGAAGCGTCATTGATGCGGGGTGACAAGTACAGTTACTTGTGTGTATAAGGATTGAGTATTTAGAATACTGTTAGAAATTATCTTGGCCTAGGAAATTGGCAGTAGTAGAGTCTCCTCTAAGATTCATGATGTCACCATTAGCAGGTACTTGGCTATGTTTTGTCCTACATATGAATTCATTCCCATTGAGTGAGCCTTAAGTCCAAATAGACAGCTCTTGGGTACCCACAAGAGAGAAGCATCATGTTTACACTATGGAGATATTTGGCCATGCTAATTATTATTGCCCTTTGTAGATTCACAATTGGGTATGACTATTGATTGCTTTTCTTCTTTAGCAACTGGCATAGCATCTTCTGATATTATGAGAGCTAGCCCTTTAAGATGAGGATTCCAGGTCAGCTCCAGCTCAATTCCTCCAAGTCCTGGGCCTGAAGTATATGATGTTTTAAATGATAGGATTTTTAACTTCAAGTTCTGAAAGTAGTCCAAAGGCAACTACAATAACTTTTTGTTTTGGAGGTCCAAAGAGTCCACTGGCCAACAACTCAAATGGAGGTTTCCGATGTCAGGCACTGAGGTTTTTGTTAGATTGTCTATGACTTTTTTGATCATCTTTAGTTAAGATATTTTACCAAGGTCAATAGCATTAGTCCAAATGAGTAAATATAGCCCTACCGGATTTGTTTCTTGATTGGCCTGCATAACTGAGTCAGGCAGCCTGCTACAATATTCTCCAAAATCCTTTAGGGATCTAAGCATAGAAGGCATAGAAATGGAAATGAAGCAGTCCATTATGAGAATGTAGATGTGAATCAAGGGTATCTAATCTGGAAAGTAGAGTTCCAGGTCATATTTGATACTATGGAGTTATAGAACGCCATGAGATGATCAGTGAGTAATTTTCCTTAGTGGCGAAAATAAGTGAATAGGAGAGAGAATTCTTAAGGTGTGAAATCCAAGACTTTAAATAAAGTTAATGATCAAGATTGGTGAAAGTGCATGGGGACTTGACTTTTATGTAATATAAGGAACTAGATCAGTAGTTCTTAACTTGCTACAACCCTTTAATACAGTTCCTTGAGTTGTGGTGACCCCCAACCATAAAATTATTTTTGTTGCTACTTCATAACTGTAATTTGGCTACTGTTATGAATTATAATACAAATAGTTTTGGAGACAGAGGTTTGCCAGAAGGGTTGTGACCTACAGGTTGAGAACCACTGAACGAGATAGTCACAGCAGAAACCAAGCATAACCAACAATACAATGCTTTCAAGATAGACTTAACAATGGAGTTTGGTCTCTAGTGACCTTAAGTACATTTTTCCTTCCTGTTCTGTCAAGAAGATAGAGGTTGGCCACTCTACAGAGCTGATAAATGCAGAGGCTATGGAGTTGGGCCAATGCTGCTTGAATAATCAA